>NW_027453932.1:10000-85000 GCF_040206685.1 Ascaphus truei | reverse complement strand
TACGGTGCGTTATGCTGCAGGCAGAGGTATAACGCGTGTAGGGGTTAATCTCACTTCCTGTTCAGCGCAGGCCATGGTAGGGCATGGGTAATCCCTCTTCCTGTTCAGCACTTGGCTCCCTCTATCGTATGGGTAATCCCTCTTCCTGTTCAGCACTTGGCTCCCTCTATCATATGGGTAATCCCTCTTCCTGTTCAGCACTTGGCTCCCGCTATTGTATGGGTAATCCCAGTTCCTGTTTAATATACGGCCCTGCGGTTGTATGGGTAATCCCAGTTCCTGTTTAACACACGGCCCTGCTATTGTATGGGTAACCCCACTTCCTGTTCAGCACATGGCCCTGCTATGGACGGGTAACCCCCCACTCCCTGTTCAGCACAGGGCCGCATGCCTCTGGTTTGGTGTGGGTAATCCCACTTCCTGTTCAGCGCATGGCCAGGGATGGTGCGGGTAATCCCACTCCCTGACTGGGCACGATCAGGAAAATATGCTGGTATAGCAAATATGCATGCGGGAAGGGGGTAAAGGGGCGGTTGCAAATAGCAGGCCTAACGCCCCTTCTTCGGTTAGCAGAAGGTCCCATGTATCGATGATAACATATCAATTCATGTTTCTTTCAGTCAGTTTCGGTACCTCGTGCGAGTAGCAATTCAGTTTTCATCCGGATCGGATCCGCCTCCGTCGACCCTCGATACTTCCCATACTCACAGAAAAACCCAGTAGACGGAACACATAGTTAAATCACGCAAATTGAAATCACACTCCCGCGACACTTAGCGCATCAATCAGAATGTACTTCGTAGACAAAATCATACAACTGCAGGCTGACGCGCGAAGCAAGGAAGAAGGCTGGTTCCAGAGGCAGCTGTTGATGCTCATGCACCGGCAGAGTCACCAGCAGTAGTGACACCAGCGATAAGCGCAGCGCCAGTTCTAGCAACGCTAATCGCATCAGCAGCGGCGATAGCTCCAGCTATAGCGACAGTCGTAGCGCCAGCATTGGGGGCGGCGCCAGCGGTAGCGACACCTGTAGTTCCAGCAGCGGCAGTGGCCGCTGTTCCCGCCCGCAGGCGGTTAACAACACACCTCTAGGGGCTGGTGGGCAGGCCGGGCAAGTGGAATCACCATCCTCCACGCTCCCCCTCCCTCAGGCGGCACCCGCCTCAGAGGAGCTAGCCAAGGATAAGAGGATGCCCGATGCGGCATATAAGGTCTCTTATACATCCAGACCTAGCTCAGTGGGCTTGCACTTGCTGAAAGAGGTGAAGGACAAGATATGGGCCGGGGAGTACGTAGATATATTATCTCTGCTACCAGGCTACAGGGAGGCGTTGGCCGCGTCCTCAAAGACGGGGGAAGCGAAGAAGGTGGATGTGGAAAAGAGGCTTTTCCCACACACCTTTCGCAATTGGTCGAAGGCATTTGTTATCCTGGCTGGAGTAATTGGGGAGAAGGATCCCCAGGCGTGCGCATCGCTCTTTACGTATCACGACATGATCGAGGAAGCACACCACACTTACGGGGGAACGGGTTGGTGGACATATGACCGGTGCTTTAGGCAATCAATGAAGGCCCAAGAGGTGGTGATACCATGGAACGTCAAGGATGTCAACCTGTATCTGCAGTTTGTGTCTGGGGGCGGGGCAGATTCCTTTCGAGGGTGCGGCACCGGAGGTAGGGGGGCATGGCGGAATAACGTACCAGGGACTAGCCAGTCGCTGCACACCAACTCGGGCGTCTGTTGGCCGTTTAACCAGTCCAACTGCACGTACGACAACTGCCGTTTCCAACACATCTGCTCCTTTTGCGGCGGCCGCCACGCCCAGGCAAAGTGTTTTAAGAAGGGCGGTCGCAGGGGGAGGGGCGCAGGGCGGACGTTTGGACGCGAGGGCAGCGACACCAATAATCGTCGCCAATTTGGCACCGTGGCTAGCAAGGTATCCCAATAGGGAAGCGGCCCAGCTACTCCTAGCTGGGTTTAAGGAGGGGTTTAGGATCCCGTTTGAATATCAAGCGGGATCTGAGTTTAGTCGAAACTTGAAATCGGTCAGGACACACGGTGACGTAGCTAGGGAAAAGGTCTGGAAGGAAGTCCAATTGGGAAGGATGGCTGGCCCCTTCGAGTCCCCTCCCTTGCCTAATCTCAGGATTTCCCCATTGGGAGTGGTCCCCAAAAAAAGAGGCTGGGGAGTATAGGTTGATACAACACCTATCCTACCCCGAGGGGTCGTCGGTAAACGACGGCATTGACAGGGAGTTGTGTTCGGTGTCTTACGCGAACTTCGATCAAGCCGCAGCGCTGGTGGAAAGGATGGGAGAAGGGGCTCTAATGTCAAAAGCTGACATCAAATCGGCCTTCAGACACTTGCCAGTCCACCCCGAGTGCTTTCATTTGCTAGGCTGCATGCTCGAAGGTCAGTACTACATAGACTTATGCTTACCAATGGGATGTGCGCTTTCTTGTTTTTATTTCGAGACATTTAGCACCTTCCTAGAATGGGTGGCCCGGAAGAGGGTGCAGGCAGCGGGGGTCATGCACTACTTGGACGACTTCCTTTTTGTTGGCCCCAGGGGTTCGGACTTATGCGCTAGGTGGCTGTTTGAATTTTCAGCCCTGGCGCGTGAGTTCGGCGTTCCTTTGGCCGACGAGAAGACGGTGCGGCCAACAACCACTCTTACCTTTTTGGGCATAGAAATCGACTCTGAGGCGATGGAGTACAGGCTCCCTCCGGAGAAGCTGGTCGCCCTAAGCAGGCTTCTCCGTGAATTCATAGCTCTCAAGAAAACATCATTGAGGCACTTCCAGGCGCTGCTAGGCCACTTAGTATTTGCTGCGCGCGTAATGCCGGCTGGGAGGGTTTTCGCCAGGCGCCTCTCCGCAGCAACGGTCGGGGTGAGACGACCCAACCACTTCATCCGCATCACCGCCGAAATCCGAAAGGACTCGACGGTGTGGCTGCGTTTTTTAAAGGATTATAACGGCAGAACCTTGTGGCGAGGTCCCCCATCCAACAACACAGAGTTGCAGTTGTTTACAGACGCCTCAGGGTCAGTCGGTTTTGGGGCCTACTTCGGTGGGGCATGGTGCGCGGAGCGGTGGCCTCCCCACTGGCGGGGGACGCCGCTCATTAAGAACTTGGTGTTCTTGGAACTATTTCCCTTGCTCGTCGCAGTGCGCCTGTGGGGTCACTTATTCGCGAATAAGCAAGTAATTTTTTGGACAGACAACATGGGTGTAGTGGAAGCCGTGAACAATTTCGGCTCACGCTCCCTGCCGGTGCTGTCCCTTCTGCGCTGTTTCGTACTGGCATGCTTGCAATTGAACATAGCGTTCAAGGCTCGACATGTCCCGGGGGTGGTGAATAACATTGCTGATGCCTTATCCCGGTTACAGATGGCGCTGTTTCGCAGACTGGCCCCCGGGGCGGACCTAATCGGCAGTCCATGCCCTGCAGACCTTTGGGTGCTGGCGACGACCAAGTGACCTCGTTGGTACGATCATCGCTGGCTCCGGGTACGTGGCGGGCCTATTCGGCAGCGTGGCGCGATTATCAAAGTCTGGCAGGGGAATTGGGTCTCGATGTATTGGGAGTCGGGACCTTGCTATCATTTGTCCTAAACTTAAGGGCAGGGGGTTTATCGGGAGGATCCATAGGGAAAAAAGTGACAGGGGTCTCCTTCTTTTTGCAGCTAGAGGGCAAGGGGGACCCAACGAAGGCGTTTATCATCAAAAGGGTCCTAGCGGGGTTAACAAAGGGGACGGCGACAAATGACAGCAGACGGCCAGTGACACCAGCGATATTAGAAGGTTTAATGCAGGCCACAGACAGAGTGTGCCTATCGGGGTTGGAGGCGAAACTTTTCCGGCTGACGTTTGCATTGGCTTTCTTCGCAGCACTGCGAGCTGGGGAGTTGGTGTGCGCGTCGCGCAAGTGCGAGGGAGGGATGCAGTTTGAGGACATAGTCTTAGGGGAAGGGTGGGTCAAACTACACGTGAAAAGGTCAAAAACAGACCAGCGGGGAAGGGGAGCGTGGATATCTTTGCTAGGGCTACCAGGGACCAAATTTTGCCCAGTGAGCACGCTCAGGGAATACTTGGCATGCAGGCCAGACGGTCAGGGCCCCCTGCTCCTTCACGCGGACGGGGTACCGTTATCTAGATTCCAGTACCTGTGGGTTTTCCGCATGTGTCTAAGACACCAGGGCCTCGACGAGGCACAATACGGGACACATTCGTTCCGGATTGGGGCGGCAACGGAAGCATCACGCGCGGGGCTGTCAGTAGCTGCGATACAAAAGATAGGGCGATGGAAGTCTAACAGATACCGGTCCTATATCACCCCACTCTGCCACATAACCAGGATGTTGACGCCCACCTGATGACATCAGAGCTACCATATGGCGCCCCCTAGTGACGTCAGACGTCTAGGTCTAAATCCCTGGCAATACAGCATAGAGCTGTCTTGGAGGACTGCAGCCACAGCCACACCTCTCCCCAGACTGAACACTCCCCCATGTGTGGCTGTGGCTGCAGTCCTCCAAGACAGCTCTATGCTGTATTGCCAGGGATTTAGACCTAGACGTCTGACGTCACTAGGGGGCGCCATATGGTAGCTCTGACGTCATCAGGTGGGCGTCAGCATCCTGGTTATGTGGCAGAGCCGGGAGGGGTGAGTATCAGGGGGGGTGGTATATATTGTGACTGTTTCTTGTGTTTGGTAGCCTTCACCTTGAGAAAGGCAGTATTTGACTGCCGAAACGTTGGACTTTATGGCATATTAAACCTCCTTTGAGTAAGACCGTGTGCCTGCTTCTTCTTCTTTGTCCGGCTACAGGAAGGGTCAGGAGACAGGGAGGACAGAGGCAGGAGAACCCCATCTGGCTCCGGCCTTGCCTGTCCTTACAAATACAAACATACAACCCCTCACTAAATAACATAGCCCTAACCCCATGTAATAATCCTGGGGGTAAACAAAATAATGGTTTTATGAATATTGTAACGGTTTATTAGGGACCTAGGAGGTGGCCAGTGGGGCTGTTATGTGTATTTGTGTTTATTGTGGGTAGCGGGGGTGGGTGAACGGGGTATTGGCCCCAAGGATGGGTGTTTAGGCCTACCGGGTGGGGGGGTAGTGGGAGGGGTTAACCCCTTCATTACCTTAGCGGTATTAACCACTAAGTTAAAGAAGAGGTTAAGTCATCCCCCAACCCCCTGGCAAGGCCTAAACACCCACCCAGGGCCAAATACCACCTTCTCCCACCCCCGCTACCCACAATAAGCCCGGCACGGGTATATAACCCCTTCATTGCCTTGGCGGTAATGAAGTTGCCTGTAAATGCATTTTTTATGCATGGGATTCATGCCGGGGGTCTCTGGTGCTGATATTAATGGATATCAGCTCTGGGACACATGCATGTTATTTTCATCGCAGCTTCACCCCACCTTCTTGCCAACTTTTGTGGCGGGACAATTTGGAGAAGAAACAGCAATTTTAAAGTGGCGATCAGCCGCAATAAGCTGATCAGGGCTTATAGAATTGAGCGTGTTTGAAAAACTGGCGATCAGTGCCGAAAAGTGGCTTATCACCGCGCATCTGCCGATTTTATTTATTTATTTATTTTCCGGCAAAAAAAAAAACCGGTTATTTTTGCTCTAATCGCCAGCTTCTCTGGGCTTACTGAATCGCTGTAGGCGATTACTGCATGAGGGCCTTAAAGTACACCTAGTTTGGCATAGGATTTGGATGTCAGGGTATCAATGTGCAACCCAAATGTTAAATGGGAGTTGAACTATATGCCCAGATATTTCAAACCAGTAACAGGGGCTAGGATGGTATTAGAGCTGGTTTTTATCTGAAGCTCTGTCATTGGCAGCTTTAGCAATTTAGCTCTGGTCCCAAATACCATTGTTACAGTCTTGTCAGTGTTTAAAATCAGTTTGTTTTGGGAAATCCAGTTTCAAGTCTCAAAAAATCAGATTGAAGTATGTGTTCAAGGTCAGAGAGGCGAGGGCTGCGTGCATATAGGATAAGATCTAAGGCCTCTCACAATATAAATTCCTCATCTATCCGACATAAGTATAAAATATACTCTACCTAGACCCCTAATACAGAGTTACCCACCTTATACGGGAGCAGCTGCCAGACGAGTATAGTAAATGTATCTTATTTCTTTAGCCACTGGAGGGCAGCGTGGAGTTGCAAGGAGTGGCGCCCGTAAGGACGACATGCCAGTTAGGCGGAAGGAGAAGCGCACACACTTTTATGTGAAACGGATATATTTGGGGAGGGATTTAGGAGTCTGAGTGAGAAAATTGATATTTTGTCACAATGGAAAAATGGAAAAATTAACCATTTAAATATGCACAGATTTTATCCCACTTTTGGAAATTAGGGATGTTGCCTAAAAGTTTGAGAATGCATAAAGTGCCACCCCTGGGCTTTAATGAAGCAGCATTTGTGGGATAAGGGGAACAGCATTCTGTATAAAGGTATTTTGGGCTCGATATAAATAATTGAAGGCAAAAACTAATATTAAGGGGCCTATGCAGAGAGCAGCGCGAACGGAAATTTCGGCGTTTTTTAGCGCTATATGGCTATAATAAGGTTGGAAATGGCGAGTTGAGTAAAAAGCGCCATTTTTTTATTTTTTTTTAGTAGAACTCGCCGCACGGCTGGCGAGAACCAAAATCTCGCCAGTTTTGAAAAGGGCCGTATGCAGAAAGGTACGATCGCCATCTAGGGGCTGTTCGCGCCATTAAAATGGAGAGAAATTCTACAATTAGCTCCGCCAGCAAAAGTTGGCAGGAAACTGGAGCTCACCGGCGAGAGTGAAAAGAAAAAAAAAAAACGCGCTTTTTTTCAAACATGTTTCACCAGCGCGCATCTCGCCGGTTGAAACTCTCCATAATCAAGCATGATTTTAAATGCAGTTTTTTGACCTTTCTGCATATGGAGATAAAATCACGCCATTACAGGTACAATTTATTACCAATTCCAATTATTTCCAGCGCTGCTCTCTGCATAGGCCCCTAAGTAAATTGAGAATGGAAAAATATTCAGCACAAACGTACAGAATGTGATGTTCTGAGAGATCTTACAGATGTTATCAAATCCCACAATGAATGTATAGAAAATGTTTGTATAGAACGAGTCAAACAAGAATATGCCAATAAAACGTTTAATTGGGAGATACAGGGGCCACAATTCAGGTCAGTTAGCTGGAAGAAGGGAAGCCGGTCAGCCGGTAGAGCCGGTCAGCCTGTCAGCCAGTAGAGCAGGTCAGCCGGTCAGCCAGAAGAGCAGGTCAGCCGGTCAGCCAGTAGAGCAGATCAGCCGGTAGAGCAGGTCAGCCGGTCAGCTCTGAGATCAGCATTACTTATATCCCCTAAACGTTGTCCCCTGCATGTAATGCGCAGAACAGCCTACACTGCATATACTGTACATGAGATACTTAACCCTTTCTTTTCGCTCGACTCTAATCTGAATGATTTGCTAATTGGTTTGTAATTAGAGAGATATTTGTAGCAGAATCCCATGTATGTTCTTTTTACCTTTTTAGATACTGTTTTGTGTTATAAAAGATATGACAGATCAGAGGGGCTTCCTGTTTGCACTCGTGTTTTGGCAGAAGTGTATATGTGACCCTATAAATCTCCCTCACACCTGGCTTGGCAGTGTGACACTAGTGCAGCGACCTGGGGAAGAATCACTGAGCTGTTAGCAATAGATACAACGGATAGAAAAGACACTACACATAGGTTGGATTAAAGAGAGTATTTTATTGAAATAATTAATCTCTTTGCTGGTAGGGGCCTGCAGCACATTGCAGAGCGATATAGTAACACGCAGAGCAATGCACTGCAGGCCCCTCCGGCAGCAAAGGAGTGAAGACCAATGCAGGGTGTATAAAGATCTCACTGATAATTCATGCACAAAGGGCAGTTTGTTGCTGTGATCCAGAGGAAGGCGAAACATAACCCCTGCTGTGCAATGGGGGGAAAAAATTCCTTCCTGACCCCATTAAATGGCGATCGGATGGTCCCTGGATCACTGCGCAGTGAGATCAGATGGAACAGCACAGATCAGCGTTGTTATACACAGGGGCACACTCAGTATATAGAGATGCGGGTGATGGGGCCCTTGTGCCCCTGTGTATAACTCACCTGCTCCCCCATTCCCCTGCATATCTATCCCATTCACCCCTTTTCCTCCCGCATACCTCGCAGGGCCGGCCGGCCATTAGGCGGTCGCCTAGCGCGCAAAGGTCCTAGGGGCGCATTAATAATCATTATTATTTTTTCCTCTTATTATTTCTAATTTATTTATCTTTTTTTTTAAATTATTATTCTTTTTTTTATCCAGTATTTTGGCGCCCTTTTATTTTTATTTTGCGTCGCGCTGGGGTGCGGTCGCACCCCCTGCAGCCCCGATAGCTACGCCACTGTTTATTTTATTATTTTATTTATCTTATTATTTTTTATACAACTGGGGCACAAATTTTAAGTTTCGCCTGGGGCGCATGAAACCCGTGCTCCGGCCCTGCTCCTTGTTCTCTCTCACCCTCTCACGCCCAATATCCCAATCTCCCTATAGTACCTGCCCCTCCCGCAGCCTTCCTGATCTTATCTGCCTCTCCTGCGGTCAAACCAACTTCTCATGGCCCCTAGAATACCCCTGGATCTACGCCCTGGCTCCTCTGCTACCTGCTCCCAGGGTCTGCTGCTCCGCCTAAAAAAGGTGAAACAGCAGATCTGTCCGCACCTCTCGTATTCTGCTACCTGCTCCCGGGGTCTTCTCCTCCGCCTAAAAAAGGTGAAGCAGCAGATCCGTCCACACCTCTCGTATTCTCCTAGGCCATCGTCCACCACGTCGCCAGACTTGACATCCGCTTCGTCGTCTGCCTCATCGGCCGCCTTGTAGCCCACCTCTTCGCACCACTTGACGCCCGCTTTATCGTATGCCTCGTCGTCCGCCTCGTAGCCCGCCTCGTCGTCTGGTGGCACAAAGGGCACCACCTTCGTGCGTGTCCTGATCTGCAGGAGACATGAAGTGTTTGTAACCAGGGACAGTGATACTCTGTATCGCAAGAGCTCCTGTGCCACTTATACCCCCTCCCCAATACCACGTTATACCGCCCTCCACAGGGCAAATACCCATTATACCCACCTCCCCAGGCTCAGTACCCAGTTATACAACCCTCCCAAGGCCCAGTACCCAGTTATACAACCCTCCCAAGGCCCAGTACCCTGCTATACGCCCCTCCCCAGGCCCAGTACCCGTTATACCCACCTCACAAGGCCCAGAACCCGTTATACCCACTTCACCAGGCCTGTACCCATTATATACCCCTCCCCAGAAGGTCATGTTTCTATTTATCAAAAATACATTGAGTTACCTCTGGTTTTCAAGCATGTCCTGGGGGAGTTATCACAGAGACACAGAAACGTCGCTGAGTTTGGTGAGTAACTCCCTTAAACTCTCAGCAGTTGAATTCCCCATTAGGTGCTTAATGCGTTAAAAACAAGCGTTGCTATTTCTTTGCATGAAGTTGCAGGTAATTGGAAGAGTTACACAGTGACGGCTATTTCATCACTCACCTTCTTCCATCGAATCGGTCTTAGCGGTAGTGATCTCAGTATTATTTCCTCCTTCACATCGGATATCCATATCCATTCTTCGCCTCTGATCTGTATGCAAGACAATGCTTTAAGACAGGGTTGCGCAACCTTTTTCCCCTGCTCCCCCCTCCACCCTCCCCACCTTGTCTCCGACGTTCTGATATAACGACGTCATGTGATATCACGTTGCTATGGCAATGCCACATCATGTGACGCCACGTTGCTGTCTCCAGAAGCCGCCGGAGACAAGGAAAGGGAACTTACAGAGGCCTTGCGTGCGATTTCCGGCATTTAATTTAAATGCTGTGGGGAAGAGCGAGGGGCCACTGTAAGCGCGGAGCCCCTCCTCCCTCCTCCCCAAGAAAATGTCGCACCCCTCGATTTGCGCACCGATGCTTTAAGAGATATTCTGGGATCCTCCATCGGACCCTTCCTCATATTGACTGACCTTGCAGTGCTCTGCACTGACTTGCACTGACCTGCTATGATGCCTCTCAAAATACCATGCTAACTCATTCTGAACATACATGTGTCCTTTCTACTTGTTACTCAGCTTGTATGGGCCACAGACAGCTTTCCCGGGGTCCAGGACTAGTTGCCACCGGGGACACTCACCCATGGGTCGGCGACCTTGCGAGAACCCACCCCCCCAACCTGTTTTCTCTTGCATTGCCATAGACAACAACATTTCAGCCTGCTGGCCTTTCTCAGGTAAAGTGGCTAAACCCACTAAAGCCAGTAAAGAAAGGCCAGCAGCCGAAACATTGTAGTCTGTGGCACAATAAATTATCTTTTTTTATTCAAATCCGTGTGCCCTTTTCCATCAATCATATTGTATACATTGGACGAAATGCCGGTCTTCCCTGAGACTAAGGGGCACCGGTAAAAGTATGACTAATTGTTTTTTTTAGTGTGCAGCAAATCCCCATCATTTTTGCGTTCTCTTGCTCTGCCCCAATCTGACACACCACCTTGCTCTCTCACCCCCCTCTTACACTCCCGCGTCACCCTTTCCTTCCCCAAAGGTTGTCCTTTAATCAGATCTTACCCAAATTGTCTCCATCTCCCTTGGAAATGTTCTGTCTTTAAACTGTGCGGCTCCTCTTGATCCGGAGTTTCTTAGCTGACCCCTTTAGGTTTCGGCTCCGAGGGTCTAAAAAATAAGCGACTCCGAAAAGATGTGAAATATGCGCACGGGTGCTAATGGGGCACTGAGGGGGAGACTTAAATACTAGTAAATATAATCTACTGTGCTAACAAATATAATCTATTAACTAACAAATATAACTTATTAAACTAACAAATATAACTTATTAAACTAAGAAATATAACTTATTAAACTAAGAAATATAATTTATTAAACTAAGAAATATAACTTATTAAACTAAGAAATATAATTTATTAAACTAAGAAATATAATTTATTAAACTAACAAATATATCTTATTAAACTAAGAAATATAATTTATTAAACTAAGAAATATAACTTATTAAACTAAAAAATATAACTTATTAAACTTACAAATATAATCTATTTAACTAAATAAATATCTATTAAACTAAATAAATATCTATTCAAATAAATAAATATAATCTACTTCAAAACAATACAATAAAAAGCTGGAGAAATGATACGTTAACCAAGCCACAGATGTGATGCCAATGAGCGTTGAACTCCTTGCAGATCCACCGTCAGCTGGTTGTGGCAGAAAGTGGTGACATGCAGTAGAACAGAGTGGTTGAGCTGTAACCACGGCAGTCAGGTCAGAAATCAACACAATATTTTTTGAAATTTAGAATGAGAATGTTCAGTATGTCACATTCTGGGCTCAGACTCTGAGCCCTGTCACATGTTAGCAGCTTGTGATAATAGAAAGTATCCATATACTGGGATGTGATAAGAGACATTATAGTAATTTTATACTGGGTCCCATAACCTGCTTTATATGAAGTATCATTTTACACTAGTAGAGATGTTACATTTTGAAAAAATAGCGCTTCTGGCGACAATGTTCATTTTCTCTACAAATGATAAATGAAAAAGTTGGATAAAACGTTATATGTGTGTGTGCGCGCGCAATATATATATATATATATATATATATATATATATATATATGAGTAAAAAGAGAAAAAAGTAACCCGTATGGGAGCACTCAGGTATGCAGATTAACATATAGTATTTTATTTATTTGACACAGTGCAAAAAAGGATAAGTAAACAGTACATGATTAAAAACACTTAAAAAAGGCTAGGACCCCTGTCACGGGTACTACCCATAGACACAAGTGGGCAAAACTAGGGAATGACTCAAATTGTCAACCCTTAACATGAAAATGGATAGTGACTCAAGAAACACTTGGATAGGTCAGAATAAATCACAACAGCTTAATGGGTTCACAGACACCTATACAAAGCTAAAGATAATACGTACTACACACCAATGAAGTGACTAGTCAAAATATAAATGACAATCTTAAACCATCATGAATCTGCTTGAGCATACAATTATGTAACCAATACCAACAGCACAAATAAATCACTTGAAGGAAAAAGGTGGCATGATGGGATGAAGTCACTAGATGTGTAGAGCAATGAAGTGTGTGAATAGCATGTATGGAAAATTGCCTGATGAACACCTATTAGATAACCTTGTGTGTGTTGTCAGTATCCATAATGAAAAAATAGAGTGTCACAGTCCAGAGATTAGTTGCACCAGTGCTGGGTAGCATAGTTACGTGAACATCTGTCAGGGGTCCTGCCTAGCACCCCCACTCCGACGCACCCCCACTCCAAGTCTAAGTCTCTGGACGAAACGCGTCGGAGTGGGGGTGCTAGGCAGGACCCCTGACAGATGTGCTGAACAGGAAGAGGGATTACCCATACGATAGAGGGAGCCAAGTGCTGAACAGGAAGAGGGATTACCCATGCCCTACCATGGCCTGCGCTGAACAGGAAGTGAGATTAACCCCTACACGCGTTATACCTCTGCCTGCAGCATAACGCACCGTATACCCCACGTCGTCCTGAATGTAGCATGTAACGCTGGACCAATACAGCACATGACCCCCAAAGGCAGTATATACACACACCATATGCTCCACGCAATGGCCCGAAGCCAAGCATGCAGCATATACACCATATAATCCAAACCCGTCATGTAACCGCGCATGTGGTCTATAAACATTATATTCAGAACCCAGCACGTAACCATGATTGCAGTGTATACCATATAATCCAAATACAGCACGCCACCACCACTGCGGTACCGTATACACCCCTGTAACCCAAATACCGCACATTATAACACTGACTGTAGCATATATACCCGTTATAATCCAATACGGCGCGTAACCTTGAATGCAGTATATCCACTATACCCGCCATGTAACCCACTTAAAGCACATTATAACACTGAATGCAGCATATATACACCTTATACTCCACATGCCGCACGTAACCGTGAATGCAGTATATACTCTATAAACGACTTTATAACCCTGAATGCAGCATATATACACTTTATAATCCACATACAGCACTTACCCTGAATGCGGTATATACACTATGTACGCCATGTAACCCAATTACAGCACATTACAACACTGAATGCAGCATAAATACATAGGGTGACCAGATTTCGAAAATGAAAAACCAGGACACCTTAAAAAATAATTTATTAAACAAATGACATCACGTGACACCCCCCGTTGCCATGACAACAAGACACTCTGATGCCCCTGCAGTGTTAGTGTGTATAGAGGTGGGGGCTTTGCTTGGGCCCTTCAACTCTTACAGCCAGGGCATTATTGGCCAGGAATGCCCAGTTCGGAGGGGATTACTACTTCAAAATGTATTTGATTCGTAACAACATCAAAAAACTCTAATACCAATAACTAACAACCACAGACAATGATAATCTAAACCATCAAATAAAATGTCTACGGCCCTTGTTCAAGCATGTTTGCGGTACTTACCAGATAAATCAGTGCCTGCAATCCACGACTGTATCCGCCTCTCCGAGCGTCTGAAAGCAATCCAGCGTTCCTGGTGTGTGGCTGAAGAGGTGAGGGACTCCCTCCTCTCAAACGGAAAAGAAGAGCAAAAAATAGAGTTGGAACATACCTATCATACAGGGATGAGAGAGAGAGACAGAGAATGAGAGAGAGACAGAGAATGAGAGAGAGACAGAGAATGAGAGAGAGACAGAGAGAGGGACATAGGGAGAGAGAGACACAGAGAGAGAGAGAGAGACAAAAGTAATGTACTGTATAACCATTATACCGTACCCCCTAGTATTCGTGTAATCATTGTCCCACACCCCCTATAACTCACGCTTTGGCAATACTGAAATGTTCTTTTGTCATGCCAATAAAGCTGATTTGATTTGAGAGACTGAGACACAGAGAGAGACAGAGACACAGAGACACACACAGAGACACAGAGAGAGACAGAGATACAGAGAGAGAGACACACAGAGAGAGACAGAGACACACAGAGAGAGACAGAGACACAGAGAGAGAGAGAGAGACACGGGCCTATTTAGTAAGCGTTGATAAGGCTGCGTCTATAGTATTTCAGACGGAGGGAAGGCACACACGCTGCAATACACTTGCTGAAGTCTGAGCTTTTTATGGCTTTGCAGGGTATGCAGCGGGTGCGATTGGGGGCGTGGCAATGAATATTTGGAGGCGTGGCAATAACGTTCCGGCGCGGACGTCACTTCCCTACCTCACATCCCGATCCACCGGCATTTTTTCAGCTGCAGCATCTGAAGCACTGTGCAGACAAGAAGAAAAATGCACACAATGCGCACCAGAGATTAAAATATAGTAAATTATTTATTAATAAAACAAGAAATAACCGTGGGGGATCCAACCCCACCTCAGTACATATGCGTCACAGATCCGGGTTCGGTTACAGAGTGACCTGACGTGTCACGACAGGTCACTCTGCGCGTATTCTGACAGGCTGAGACGGCGTTTGCAGGTAGGAATTTATATATACACTATATCTTCATCTCCTTCATAGTAATGACATTAAAAACACATTTATTCACAGAATTAAGTAGTCACTGTGTGGGATTAGTTTAAGATTTATTTATTAGATAATTTATCACTATGTAACATACTTTAAATCACAAATAAATAGGTATCACATTATTGCAATGTATTCAGTTGTAAGATATTAATGTTATTTGTAACACACAGTAGATTAGAAACATCACAATAATTAAGTATTAAATGTAATATTTATTGATCCCTGTAGCACTATTACAATTTGTTGGCATGGTAATCTATAACAGGGGAGCGCAAACTTCTGAAGCTGCGTCCCCCTGCCTGGCCTCCCCTGGTCTTGCGCCCCCTCTCCTACCTGCCAGCACACTCCGGGGTCGAGTGACGTCACATGACCCCGCGGTGTCATTTGATGCCGCGTTGCCATGGAGACGTGTCTGAATCCCGGTCAGTGTTACTGTTGCAGAGGCCTCACGTGATCCCCGGCATTTCATTTAAATGCCTTGGGGAGGAGCGCGGGACCTCTGCACCCGCCCCCGCGCCCCCCCAGACAAATCTCCCGCCCCCCAGTTCACGCACCGCTAACCTATAACATTATGTGTGTGTATATGTGTGTGTAAATATATATATATACACATATACACACACATATATATATGTATATATATATATTTATATATACATTGTGACAGAAACCAGGGGATGGTAATAAATTCCGTATATAGGGCTCCCAGGATACTAGACAGTTTCTATCCTGTTTGGCCTGGGAGTGCAGCCTTATAATACATACACTCCATCCCACAGTTTGGCAAGCGCTGGAACTGAGGGATGAGAGATCCAGACCAGAGTTTGTCTGCTGCCTGATTTCTGTCTCCTGTCATGCTAATTAGGAATCAGGTATGAAAGACTGATTTCCTGTTTGCTCTGTTCTCCCCACAAGAGCCAGGAGGCTGGAAGGCTGCTGAACTACAGAGGGGAGAAGCCTCTTCCCCAAACAGGTTCAATCTTTCTGTGCATTTGTGTAAGACTGCAAAAGTACCATGTTTTGATGTTGGAAGTGGAAAAGCCACTTCCAACCCTGAGTCAGGGATATCTAAGTTAAGTTATCGCTCAGGTGAGCAGCTTTTGTTTTGATCTGTTTTCTGTTGTATGCACTGTGGCAGTCTCAGTGCCTGGGACTGAATAAACCAGGCATAGCCTGTTTAAAGGAACAGTACGTGACGCCTCATCATTTAACCTACCCTAAAAGACCGTGTTCTAAACAGTCCCGGACAAACGACGGAGCCCCGGAGTAAGCCGTTTGTCACATATGGTGGAGAATGCGGGCAGAGCACTAGGGGGTCTGCGGGTTGAAGAACTTTGAAAAAAAAAAAAAAGTTTTTTTCATCCTCTGCAAACAAGATGGAAGACGTGGTGGGTGCGCTGGTACGCAATGTCGCTGCCCAGAAAGACGCGAATGAAACCCAGCAACAGCTGTTAATAGCCCAGCAAGAAACTAATGCAAACCAGCAGCAGACGAATGCAGCCCATCAACAGCTGCTAATAGCCCAGCAAGAGATTAATGCCAACCAGCAACAGGCGAATGCCAACCAGCAACAGGCAAATGCAAACCAGCAACAGACGAATGAAGCCCTGCAAAACGCGAATGCAAACCAGCAAGAGACAAACCGCTTGCTGAGAGAGGAGCAACAGCGGTTCGCTCAGGGCTTACAGCAGGAACTCGAGATCCTGAGGGGGACTATCAGTAACCTTCCACTGGCAGCGGCAGCCCCAGTTCCGAAAATGACCAGGGCAAGCCACTACCTTCAGAAGATGGGACCCTCGGATGATGTGGAAGCCTATCTTCTCACGTTTGAACGCACGGCACAGAGAGAGGGATGGCCAGAAGCTGAGTGGGCTGGTCTAATCGCACCCTTCCTAAGCGGCGAACCCCAGAAGGCTTACTTTGATCTAGAGCCAGCCGAAGCTAACGTCTATGCAAAATTGAAGTTCGAGATCCTCGCCCGCCTCGGCGTAACCACGGCTGTTCGCGCCCAAAGGTTTCACGCATGGTCCTTCACGGTGGATAAAGCCACCCGAAGCCAGATGTATGACCTCATCCACCTCGCCCGGAAGTGGCTACAACCCGAGATCAACTCAGCCAGCCACATCGTGGAACGGTTGGTCATGGACCAGTTCTTGAGGAAACTTCCCTCTGCCTTACGCCGTTGGGTCAGTCGGAGTGACCCCCACAATGCGGATGAGCTTGTGGCCCTCGTAGAAAGGTACAATGCAGCAGAAGAGCACCCGCAACCCACAGTCGTGGAGCAACCCCACTACCCGAGGTTCCAGGACTCTTCCAGAGACGGTAAAAGGGTACCGGGGTTAAGGGGCGCTGAAGAGCGGCGACCACCTTCACGCAGCACCAGCAACAGTGGTTCGCACACTAAGGGCAATAGCCAACATGGGGAGCCGGGAAAAGGCTCTAAGTGGGACACAGACTATGTACCTAAATGTGTAAATTGTCATGAGAGGGGCCACACAGCAAAAATCTGCCCACTAAATTATGAGCCCATGCAATGCAACAGCGTGGAACCTTATTCGCTGTTGTCCCAATGTATGGGCCCTAGCCCAGAGGACCCCTTGAATAACCATCTGTGGGCATTTGTAAAGGTTAATGGTAAGAGGGTTCGGGCACTTCTTGACTCTGGGAGCATGGTCACACTAGTGTCCGAATACCTCTTGCCCATTAAGAAGAAACAGGGAAACAGTTCACAAAGAGTGGCAATTTGTTGTATACATGGGGATAATCATGAATATTCCACTGTTGATGTTTTTTTTGAAACAGAGTTTGGTTCTTTAGATTTCAAGGTGGGTATTGTACCCAAACTGGCACATGATGTGTTAATAGGGACCGACTTTCCCCATTTTCTAAAAATGTGGTCCCCCGCTCAGAATAGCGCCCAGAGTTCAATAGCGGACCATAACGAAGTATTAGAAGAAACAAATCCTTTCCCTTTTTCAGAAATGGAGGTTGACGAGGGCCCAAATAAGAAGGGGGAAAAGGAGGAGTGCTGTAAAATTCCCTTCCCCATCACTACTTTGGTAGGGAATACCCCAAATCAAGATGTTGAGCAGACACTTACCACCCCAGAACCGGATAAGACCCTCGCTGACCTAGAGGTCAGTCCTGGGAGTTTTAAGAAGGCCCAGTGGGAGGACCCCACATTAGCGGTAGCAAGGGGAAATATACGGGACCAGAATAGTACTCCTGGCCAACCAGATAGGTCACTTGCTTACCCCTACTTCGAGGTAGAGAACGACCTAGTATATCGGGTTGATAAAAGGAAATCAGTTACAACTAAACAATTGTTGGTACCACGGACATTCCGTAACGTAGTATTACACCTCGCACATAGTCATCCATTGGGGGGACACCTAGGGGTGGAAAAGACAAAAGAAAAGGTTCTCCGAAGCTTCTATTGGCCTGGGGTTCTGGCAGAAATTACGAATTATTGTTCCTCATGCCCAGAATGTCAGATCACCGCCCCGTTCAAGGCGTACCGCAGCCCATTGGTACCCCTTCCCATAATAGAGGTACCATTTGACCGGATTGCTATGGATCTAGTAGGACCCCTAATAAAGTCTGCTAGGGGACATCAGCATATATTGGTAATATTAGATTATGCCACCCGATATCCGGAGGCAGTTCCCCTACGTAGCACCTCAGCTAAAAACATAGCAAAAGAGTTAGTAGTTCTGTTTTCCCGGGTCGGGATTCCTAAAGAGATTCTATCTGACCAGGGAACACCATTTATGTCCCAAGTAACGAAAGAGCTATGTAAACTCCTAAAAATCAAGCATCTCAGAACCTCAGTCTATCATCCACAAACAGATGGTTTAGTGGAAAGGTTCAATAAAACCTTAAAGAGCATGTTACGGCGGGCGGTTGATAAAGATGGGAAAAACTGGGATTGTTTGTTACCGTACCTGTTATTTGCCATTAGGGAAGTTCCCCAATCATCCACAGGCTTCTCCCCGTTTGAACTATTGTATGGCCGACACCCAAGGGGCTTACTGGATATAGCCAAAGAGACTTGGGAACACGAGGTTACCCCTTACAGAAGTGTAATAGAGCATGTTGCCCAGATGCAGGACCGCATTGCTGCAGTCCTACCCATAGTGAGGGAACACATGGAGAAAGCTCAAGAAGCACAGAGGAATACATATAATAAGGGTGCTAGGGTCAGAATTTTTTCTCCAGGTGATAGGGTACTAGTTCTGGTTCCCACCGTGGAGAGTAAATTCCTTGCTAAATGGCATGGGCCATATGAGGTCTTGGAAAGAGTGGGAGAAGTAAATTATAAGGTAAGACAGCCAGGTAGGAGGAAACCTGAGCAAATTTACCATATAAACCTACTCAAGCCCTGGAAAGATAGAGAAGTCTTGTTAACCCTAGTACCCCCAGGTCCGTCAGAGAATCAAGAAACTGACCCAGAGGTTAGCATAGCTGAAACACTGTCTGTTCATCAGAAACGAGAGGTTCAGAATTTAGTGAAAAGAAACAAAGAAATCTTCTCTATACGGCCAGGTAGAACTAGCGTAATTGAACATGACTTAGTATCTGAACCGGGGGTCCGAGTTAACCTTAAACCGTACCGAATCCCAGAGGCCAAAAGAAAGGCTATAAGTTTAGAGGTTAAAAAAATGCTAAAACTAGGTGTAATTGAGGAATCCCAAAGTGGGTGGAACAGCCCTATAGTCTTAGTCCCAAAGCCAGATGGTACAACAAGGTTTTGTAATGACTACCGGAAACTAAACGCGGTGTCAAAATTTGATACTTATCCTATGCCCAGGGTAGATGAACTTGTAGAGAGACTGGGCAAAGCCCGATATCTCACAACCCTAGACCTAACAAAAGGGTACTGGCAGGTTCCCCTCACAGAAAGGGCAAAAGAAAAGACAGCCTTCTCAACCCCAGACGGCCTCTTTCAGTATAAGGTGTTGCCTTTTGGCTTACATGGAGCTCCCGCCACATTCCAAAGAATGATGGATAAAATTTTAAAACCACATGCTCGGTATGCTGCCGCCTACCTGGATGATGTGGTAATCCATAGTGAAGATTGGCAATCCCACCTTCCAAAGGTCCAAGCTGTGCTTGACGCAGTCCGGTCTGCTGGACTAACTGCTAACCCCGCTAAATGCACTATTGGTCTGGAGGAGGCCAAGTATCTGGGATATTCTATTGGCAGAGGTTTACTCAAACCCCAAACACTCAAAGTGGAGGCGATACAAAATTGGCCAAGGCCAGTTACAAAAAAACAAGTAAGGACCTTTTTGGGCTTAATTGGGTACTATAGAAGGTTTATTCCCAATTTTGCAACTAAGGCAACCCCACTAACTGACCTCACAAAAGCAAGAGGACCGCTAATGGTAAAGTGGTCCCCCGAAAACGAACAGGCCTTTAGAAGCCTGAAAGAAGCTCTCTGTGCCCAACCAGTGTTGGTCACACCTGACTTCTCCAAAGAGTTCGTAGTCCAAACCGACGCATCTGAGGTAGGGCTGGGGGCGGTACTCTCTCAGGAGTCTCAAGGTGAGGAGCACCCCATCCTTTATTTAAGTAGGAAACTAAATCCCCAGGAGAAAAATTACTCCATAGTAGAGAAAGAGTGTCTCGCAATAAAGTGGGCTGTAGAGACGCTCAAATACTACCTGTTGGGGAGAAAATTCCGGTTGGTCACAGATCATGCACCCCTTACCTGGATGTGTCAAAACAGGGAAAAGAATGCTAGAGTGACCAGGTGGTTCCTAAGCCTACAACCCTTTAAATTTTCTGTGGAACACAGGTCAGGGCACAAACATGGCAATGCTGACGGGTTGTCAAGGATGCACTCCCTAATATCCATGGTCGCTCATCCCTCGAGGTCTGAGCTGGGGGGGAGGATATGTGACAGAAACCAGGGGATGGTAATAAATTCCGTATATAGGGCTCCCAGGATACTAGACAGTTTCTATCCTGTTTGGCCTGGGAGTGCAGCCTTATAATACATACACTCCATCCCACAGTTTGGCAAGCGCTGGAACTGAGGGATGAGAGATCCAGACCAGAGTTTGTCTGCTGCCTGATTTCTGTCTCCTGTCATGCTAATTAGGAATCAGGTATGAAAGACTGATTTCCTGTTTGCTCTGTTCTCCCCACAAGAGCCAGGAGGCTGGAAGGCTGCTGAACTACAGAGGGGAGAAGCCTCTTCCCCAAACAGGTTCAATCTTTCTGTGCATTTGTGTAAGACTGCAAAAGTACCATGTTTTGATGTTGGAAGTGGAAAAGCCACTTCCAACCCTGAGTCAGGGATATCTAAGTTAAGTTATCGCTCAGGTGAGCAGCTTTTGTTTTGATCTGTTTTCTGTTGTATGCACTGTGGCAGTCTCAGTGCCTGGGACTGAATAAAACAGGCATAGCCTGTTTAAAGGAACAGTACGTGACGCCTCATCATTTAACCTACCCTAAAAGACCGTGTTCTAAACAGTCCCGGACAAACGACGGAGCCCCGGAGTAAGCCGTTTGTCACAACATATATATATATCTTCTCTCCGAAGAAGACCGTTTTATATGTATGTATGTATGTATGTGTGTGTGTGTATATATATATATGTATGTGTGTGTATATATATATATATATATATATATATATATATATACACATACGTATGTGTGTATATATATATATATATATATGTGTGTGTGTGTGTCATACAAGAATCTATTACTGTATTATCTAAAATCAGTAACACATGTGATCTATTATGCCATTACCAATTGGACTGTAGGACTATAAAACCATTACGAGTGAGTTGTAGCATTATCCCCTGATGAAATCGGCCGTGTGCTGAAGAAACGCGTAGGTACTTTCTTCTCGTTATTGCCACACTATCCGTCTTGACGCCGGAAGGGAAGTTGGTACGCAGCCAAGACGAGACACCGGAATTACAGAGTGGAATCACAACTGCATACTACAGATTGCCGGAGGACCACACTGCGAGGGCCGCAGCCTATCGAGTTTCCCGGTCATCGTCCAAAGTCTGGAGCTGCGGATTTACCACCGGATTACCACGGAGCCCGAGCTTGTCTCATACAATGCTTTTACCAAACGGGCGTTTGTGAGTTTGTTATTTTTATCTTGTCCAGGAAATGAAATTGTTAAACCAAATTTACACATGGAGCGGGCGCTTTCTCTTCTTTTTGTTTTGTTTAGATATCTATCGAGGAGGTGGTTGTTTCCCCGAAGAGAGCTGCCAGGGCTCCAGAGGACGCCCGAATTGGATCCTTTTATGATTGAGTTATAACATAGCTATTAGAGCTAGTTTTCTGGACTTTTATTGTGTTTAGGCATAGTGTTTATTATTATTTTATTACAGCTACTTTTTAGTAATTGCACTGTTATTAATTCTGGCCACTATTTCTCACTGCCATTATAATCTCTCTCTAGCGACAACCAGATTGCTATATCAGCTATATTATTTATTGGTTATACCAGGGGAGCACAAACTTTTGCAGCTCGCCCCCCTGCCTTCCCTCTGTTGGTGCTCGCGCCCCCCCCCCCCTTACCTTGATGCGGCGTTACGTGACCTGCAGCGGCATTTGACGAGGGTTGCCATGGACACGGGTGACGCCGGCAGAGTCAAGGTAAGTAATAGCATTGCAGAGGCCTCACGTGATCCCCCGGCATTTAATTTTAATGCCTCGAGGAAGTGCGCGGGGCCTCTGCAACCGCCCGCGCCAACCCCCCCCCCCCGAAAATTCTCCCCCCCCCCCCACTTTGCGCACCTCTGGGTTATACCATATATATATATATATATATATATATATATATATATATATATATATATATACACACACACACATATACACACACACACACGTGTATGTGTGTATAAAACAGACTATATATATACATATAGTATGATATATATATATATACATACTATATGTGTATGTATATATATATATATAAATATATATATATATGTATATATATATATATATGTATATATATATATATATATATTGTGACAAACGGCTTACTCCGGGGCTCCGTCGTTTGTCCGGGACTGTTTAGAACACGGTCTTTTAGGGTAGGTTAAATGATGAGGCGTCACGTACTGTTCCTTTAAACAGGCTATGCCTGGTTTATTCAGTCCCAGGCACTGAGACTGCCACAGTGCATACAACAGAAAACAGATCAAAACAAAAGCTGCTCACCTGAGCGATAACTTAACTTAGATATCCCTGACTCAGGGTTGGAAGTGGCTTTTCCACTTCCAACAACAAAACACGGTACTTTTGCAGTCTTACACAAATGAACAGAAAGATTGAACCTGTTTGGGGAAGAGGCTTCTCCCCTCTGTAGTTCAGCAGCCTTCCAGCCTCCTGGCTCTTGTGGGGAGACCAGAGCAAACAGGAAATCAGTCTTTCATACCTGATTCCTAATTAGCATGACAGGTGACAGAAATCAGGCAGCAGACAAACTCTGGTCTGGATCTCTCATCCCTCAGTTCCCTCAGTTCCAGCGCTTGCCAAACTGTGGGATGGAGTGTATGTATTATAAGGCTGCACTCCCAGGCCAAACAGGATAGAAACTGTCTAGTATCCTGGGAGCCCTATATACGGAATTTATTACCATCCCCTGGTTTCTGTCACATATCCTCCCCCCCAGCTCAGACCTCGAGGGATGAGCGACCATGGATATTAGGGAGTGCATCCTTGACAACCCGTCAGCATTGCCATGTTTGTGCCCTGACCTGTGTTCCACAGAAAATTTAAAGGGTTTGTAGGCTTAGGAACCACCTGGTCACTCTAGCATTCTTTTCCCTGTTTTGACACATCCAGGTAAGGGGTGCATGATCTGTGACCAACCGGAATTTTCTCCCCAACAGGTAGTATTTGAGCGTCTCTACAGCCCACTTTATTGCGAGACACTCTTTCTCTACTATGGAGTAATTTTTCTCCTGGGGATTTAGTTTCCTACTTAAATAAAGGATGGGGTGCTCCTCACCTTGAGACTCCTGGGAGAGTACCGCCCCCAGCCCTACCTCAGATGCGTCGGTTTGGACTACGAACTCTTTGGAGAAGTCAGGTGTGACCAACACTGGTTGGGCACAGAGAGCTTCTTTCAGGCTTCTAAAGGCCTGTTCGGTTTCGGGGGACCACTTTACCATTAGCGGTCCTCTTGCTTTTGTGAGGTCAGTTAGTGGGGTTGCCTTAGTTGCAAAATTGGGAATAAACCTTCTATAGTACCCAATTAACCCCAAAAAGGTCCTTACTTGTTTTTTTGTAACTGGCCTTGGCCAATTTTGTATCGCCTCCACTTTGAGTGTTTGGGGTTTGAGTAAACCTCTGCCAATAGAATATCCCAGATACTTGGCCTCCTCCAGACCAATAGTGCATTTAGCGGGGTTAGCAGTTAGTCCAGCAGACCGGACTGCGTCAAGCACAGCTTGGACCTTTGGAAGGTGGGATTGCCAATCTTCACTATGGATTACCACATCATCCAGGTAGGCGGCAGCATACCGAGCATGTGGTTTTAAAATTTTATCCATCATTCTTTGGAATGTGGCGGGAGCTCCATGTAAGCCAAAAGGCAACACCTTATACTGAAAGAGGCCGTCTGGGGTTGAGAAGGCTGTCTTTTCTTTTGCCCTTTCTGTGAGGGGAACCTGCCAGTACCCTTTTGTTAGGTCTAGGGTTGTGAGATATCGGGCTTTGCCCAGTCTCTCTACAAGTTCATCTAACCTCGGGCATAGGATAAGTATCAAATTTTGACACCGCGTTTAGTTTCCGGTAGTCATTACAAAACCTTGTTGTACCATCTGGCTTTGGGACTAAGACTATAGGGCTGTTCCACCCACTTTGGGATTCCTCAATTACACCTAGTTTTAGCATTTTTTTAACCTCTAAACTTATAGCCTTTCTTTTGGCCTCTGGGATTCGGTACGGTTTAAGGTTAACTCGAACCCCCGGTTCAGAGACTAGGTCATGTTCAATTACGCTAGTTCTACCTGGCCGTATAGAGAAGATTTCTTTGTTTCTTCTCACTAAATTCTGAACCTCTCGTTTCTGATGAACAGACAGGGTTTCAGCTATGCTAACCTCTGGGTCAGTTTCTTGATTCTCTGACGGACCTGGGGGTACTAGGGTTAACAAGACTTCTCTATCTTTCCAGGTCTTGAGTAGGTTTATATGGTAAATTTGCTCAGGTTTCCTCCTACCTGGCTGTCTTACCTTATAATTTACTTCTCCCACTCTTTCCAAGACCTCATATGGCCCATGCCATTTAGCAAGGAATTTACTCTCCACGGTGGGAACCAGAACTAGTACCCTATCACCTGGAAAAAAAATTCTGACTCTAGCACCCTTATTATACGTATTCCTCTGTGCTTCTTGAGCTTTCTCCATGTGTTCCCTCACTATGGGTAGGACTGCAGCAATGCGGTCCTGCATCTGGGCAACATGCTCTATTACACTTCTGTAAGGGGTAACCTCGTGTTCCCAAGTCTCTTTGGCTATATCCAGTAAGCCCCTTGGGTGTCGGCCATACAATAGTTCAAACGGGGAGAAGCCTGTGGATGATTGGGGAACTTCCCTAATGGCAAATAACAGGTACGGTAACAAACAATCCCAGTTTTTCCCATCTTTATCAACCGCCCGCCGTAACATGCTCTTTAAGGTTTTATTGAACCTTTCCACTAAACCATCTGTTTGTGGATGATAGACTGAGGTTCTGAGATGCTTGATTTTTAGGAGTTTACATAGCTCTTTTGTTACTTGGGACATAAATGGTGTTCCCTGGTCAGATAGAATCTCTTTAGGAATCCCGACCCGGGAAAACAGAACTACTAACTCTTTTGCTATGTTTTTAGCAGAGGTGCTACGTAGGGGAACTGCCTCCGGATATCGGGTGGCATAATCTAATATTACCAATATATGCTGATGTCCCCTAGCAGACTTTATTAGGGGTCCTACTAGATCCATAGCAATCCGGTCAAATGGTACCTCTATTATGGGAAGGGGTACCAATGGGCTGCGGTACGCCTTGAACGGGGCGGTGATCTGACATTCTGGGCATGAGGAACAATAATTCGTAATTTCTGCCAGAACCCCAGGCCAATAGAAGCTTCGGAGAACCTTTTCTTTTGTCTTTTCCACCCCTAGGTGTCCCCCCAATGGATGACTATGTGCGAGGTGTAATACTACATTACGGAATGTCCGTGGTACCAACAATTGTTTAGTTGTAACTGATTTCCTTTTATCAACCCGATATACTAGGTCGTTCTCTACCTCGAAGTAGGGGTAAGCAAGTGACCTATCTGGTTGGCCAAGAGTACTATTCTGGTCCCGTATATTTCCCCTTGCTACCGCTAATGTGGGGTCCTCCCACTGGGCCTTCTTAAAACTCCCAGGACTGACCTCTAGGTCAGCGAGGGTCTTATCCGGCTCTGGGGTGGTAAGTGTCTGCTCAACATCTTGATTTGGGGTATTCCCTACCAAAGTAGTGATGGGGAAGGGAATTTTACAGCACTCCTCCTTTTCCCCCTTCTTATTTGGGCCCTCGTCAACCTCCATTTCTGAAAAAGGGAAAGGATTTGTTTCTTCTAATACTTCGTTATGGTCCGCTATTGAACTCTGGGCGCTATTCTGAGCGGGGGACCACATTTTTAGAAAATGGGGAAAGTCGGTCCCTATTAACACATCATGTGCCAGTTTGGGTACAATACCCACCTTGAAATCTAAAGAACCAAACTCTGTTTCAAAAAAAACATCAACAGTGGAATATTCATGATTATCCCCATGTATACAACAAATTGCCATTCTTTGCGAACTGTTTCCCTGTTTCTTCTTAATGGGCAAGAGGTATTCGGACACTAGTGTGACCATGCTCCCAGAGTCAAGAAGTGCCCGAACCCTCTTACCATTAACCTTTACAAATGCCCACAGATGGTTATTCAAGGGGTCCTCTGGGCTAGGGCCCATACATTGGGACAACAGCGAATAATGTTCCACGCTGTTGCATTGCATGGGCTCATCATTTAGTGGGCAGATTTTTGCTGTGTGGCCCCTCTCATGACAATTTACACATTTAGGTACATAGTCTGTGTCCCACTTAGAGCCTTTTCCCGGCTCCCCATGTTGGCTATTGCCCTTAGTGTGCGAACCACTGTTGCTGGTGCTGCGTGAAGGTGGTCGCCGCTCTTCAGCGCCCCTTAACCCCGGTACCCTTTTACCGTCTCTGGAAGAGTCCTGGAACCTCGGGTAGTGGGGTTGCTCCACGACTGCGGGTTGCGGGTGCTCTTCTGCTGCATTGTACCTTTCTACGAGGGCCACAAGCTCATCCGCATTGTGGGGGTCACTCCGACTGACCCAACGGCGTAAGGCAGAGGGAAGTTTCCTCAAGAACTGGTCCATGACCAACCGTTCCACGATGTGGCTGGCTGAGTTGATCTCGGGTTGTAGCCACTTCCGGGCGAGGTGGATGAGGTCATACATCTGGCTTCGGGTGGCTTTATCCATCGTGAAGGACCATGCGTGAAACCTTTGGGCGCGAACAGCCGTGGTTACGCCGAGGCGGGCGAGGATCTCGAACTTCAATTTTGCATAGACGTTAGCTTCGGCTGGCTCTAGATCAAAGTAAGCCTTCTGGGGTTCGCCGCTTAGGAAGGGTGCGATTAGACCAGCCCACTCAGCTTCTGGCCATCCCTCTCTCTGCGCCGTGCGTTCAAACGTGAGAAGATAGGCTTCCACATCATCCGAGGGTCCCATCTTCTGAAGGTAGTGGCTTGCCCTGGTCATTTTCGGAACTGGGGCTGCCGCTGCCAGTGGAAGGTTACTGATAGTCCCCCTCAGGATCTCGAGTTCCTGCTGTAAGCCCTGAGCGAACCGCTGTTGCTCCTCTCTCAGCAAGCGGTTTGTCTCTTGCTGGTTTGCATTCGCGTTTTGCAGGGCTTCATTCGTCTGTTGCTGGTTTGCATTCGCCTGTTGCTGGTTTGCATTCGCCTGTTGCTGGTTTGCATTAATCTCTTGCTGGGCTATTAGCAGCTGTTGCTGGGCTGCATTCGTCTGCTGCTGGTTTGCATTAATTTCTTGCTGGGCTATTAACAGCTGTTGCTGGATTTCATTCGCGTCTTTCTGGGCAGCGACATTGCGTACCAGCGCACTCACCACGTCTTCCATCTTGTTTGCAGAGGATGAAAAAAAACTTTTTTTTTTTTTTTTTTTTTTTTCAAAGTTCTTCAACCCGCAGACCCCCTAGTGCTCTGCCCGCATTCTCCACCATATGTGACAAACGGCTTACTCCGGGGCTCCGTCGTTTGTCCGGGACTGTTTAGAACACGGTCTTTTAGGGTAGGTTAAATGATGAGGCGTCACGTACTGTTCCTTTAAACAGGCTATGCCTGGTTTATTCAGTCCCAGGCACTGAGACTGCCACAGTGCATACAACAGAAAACAGATCAAAACAAAAGCTGCTCACCTGAGCGATAACTTAACTTAGATATCCCTGACTCAGGGTTGGAAGTGGCTTTTCCACTTCCAACAACAAAACACGGTACTTTTGCAGTCTTACACAAATGAACAGAAAGATTGAACCTGTTTGGGGAAGAGGCTTCTCCCCTCTGTAGTTCAGCAGCCTTCCAGCCTCCTGGCTCTTGTGGGGAGACCAGAGCAAACAGGAAATCAGTCTTTCATACCTGATTCCTAATTAGCATGACAGGTGACAGAAATCAGGCAGCAGACAAACTCTGGTCTGGATCTCTCATCCCTCAGTTCCAGCGCTTGCCAAACTGTGGGATGGAGTGTATGTATTATAAGGCTGCACTCCCAGGCCAAACAGGATAGAAACTGTCTAGTATCCTGGGAGCCCTATATACGGAATTTATTACCATCCCCTGGTTTCTGTCACAATATATATATATATACGACTATTAAGGTTAAAGATAATGGTGAAATACAGGGTTGCAGACCTGTCTAAGACATGCAAATGAATATACAGGAATATTTACAGTATATGTATATATATATATATATATGGCCACCAGAATACCAAGAAGTGATCTCCTTGAATACAAACAGAAGGAGACAAGCGACAGGGTTCCTTTGGTGGTCACATATAACCCACACCTAGGAGACCTACGCAAGATCGCCAGGAAACTACAACCCATCCTCCAGGAAGATACAAGACTGCAACAGGTCTTCCCTGAAGCACCCTTATTATCATACAGACAACCCCATAATCTCAAGAATATTATGGTGAGGAGTAAAGTATTCAGCAGTACAACTGAATGCGGGACAAAACCATGCCAGGACCCAAGATGCAAAACCTGCGCAATGCTCTACACAGCGGACACAATACAAATACCACACAAGAATCGGGAATACAAAATCAGAGGAGGGTTCACCTGTTCCTCCAGCAATGTCGTGTACCTCATCATGTGCATGAAATGCCCAGAGGGCTGCTACTACATAGGTGAGACAGGACAGGGGCTAAACAAGAGAATGAACCTGCATCGCCACAGCATCACACGCGGAACAAGAGACAGTCCTGTTGGCGAACATTTCTCTGACTCTGGCCATAAGATGAACGATCTGAGGGTTGCCATACTCAAAGGTAATCTTAAAACCCCGAAAGAGAGACGGTTGCATGAATACAAATTTATGCAACTGTTCGGGACACTTAGCAGTGGCCTAAACAGAGATCGAAATTTTATGAGTCATTACTGACACTAGCGAACTCTCTTCCCATGAGCGCTAAAGGCCATGTCTGTACATACTGTGCTATATGTATGCACACACAGCTGTCTCTCACACATACTAATACTCCTTATTTTTCCATCCATATACACCAATAGGGACCACATAGTATCCACACACACTTTTAGTTGTGCTACAAACTCTCACATTTCCACACCCACCCACACCATTTATATCCCTCTCACTCCACACACACTTTGTGTAGAGCACTGTTTATACTGTGGGCTCTCCATTCATTTTTATTCACACTGATACACATACACACTCTTTCTTCACTTGCTTTCAGTTACCCTTTGACACCTCTAGCCATAAAACACATCCACACCGGGGGAAGGAGAAGCACAGATAACATTCCAAGAGACACTGTTTTTAAGTTATCCTTGCTTCATTCATTGTAACATCGCCGGAAGAAGAGATCAGTGTATCTCGAAAGCTCGCACAAATAAAAGCATTTCGTTAGCCACAGAACGGTATCATCTATTTATTTTTTGATTATTGAAGCTCGGCTAACACAGTACTGATACCTCTACATGTATATATATATATATATATATATATATATATATATATATATATATATATATATATATATATGTTCAAATAACGGGGGGAAAAAAGGGGGGAAGGTGGGGAAAAAAACCTCGCATCTACTTTTGCAATATTAATGCCACCATAAGCCAATAAATAACTTTACATCAGTAAGAATTGGCGGTGCTCACGGGTTGTAAATAGTATGAGTGAAAAGAGAAAAAAGTAACCCGTATGGGAGCACTCAGGTATGCAGATTAACATATAGTATTTTATTTATTTGACACAGTGCAAAAAAGGATAAGTAAACAGTACATGATTAAAAACACTTAAAAAAGGCTAGGACCCCTGTCACGGGTACTACCCATAGACACAAGTGGGCAAAACTAGGGAATGACTCAAATTGTCAACCCTTAACATGAAAATGGATAGTGACTCAAGAAACACTTGGATCGGTCAGAATAAATCACAACAGGTTAATGGGTTCACAGGCACCTATACAAAGCTAAAGATAATACGTACTACACACCAATGAAGTGACTAGTCAAAATATAAATGACAATCTTAAACCATCATGAATCTGCTTGAGCATACAATTATGTAACCAATACCAACAGCACAAATTAATCACTTGAAGGAAAAAGGTGGCATGATGGGATGAAGTCACTAGATGTGTAGAGCAATGAAGTGTGTGAATTGCATGTATGGAAAATTGCCTGATAAACACCTATTAGATAACCTTGTGTGTGTTGTCAGTATCCATAATGAAAAAATAGAGTGTCACAGTCCAGAGATTAGTTGCACCAGTGCTGGGTAGCATAGTTACGTGAACATCTGTCAGGGGTCCTGCCTAGCACCCCCACTCCGACGCACCCCCACTCCAAGTCTAAGTCTCTGGACGAAACGCGTCGGAGTGGGGGTGCTAGGCAGGACCCCTGACAGATGTTCACGTGACTATGCTACCCAGCACTGGTGCAACTAATCTCTGGACTGTGACACTCTATTTTTTCATTATGGATACTGACAACACACACAAGGTTATCTAATAGGTGTTCATCAGGCAATTTTCCATACATGCTATTCACACACTTCATTGCTCTACACATCTAGTGACTTCATCCCATCATGCCACCTTTTTCCTTCAAGTGATTAATTTGTGCTGTTGGTATTGGTTACATAATTGTATGCTCAAGCAGATTCATGATGGTTTAAAATTGTCATTTATATTTTGACTAGTCACTTCATTGGTGTGTAGTACGTATTATCTTTAGCTTTGTATAGGTGCCTGTGAACCCATTAACCTGTTGTGATTTATTCTGACCGATCCAAGTGTTTCTTGAGTCACTATCCATTTTCATGTTAAGGGTTGACAATTTGAGTCATTCCCTAGTTTTGCCCACTTGTGTCTATGGGTAGTACCCGTGACAGGGGTCCTAGCCTTTTTTAAGTGTTTTTAATCATGTACTGTTTACTTATCCTTTTTTGCACTGTGTCAAATAAATAAAATACTATATGTTAATCTGCATACCTGAGTGCTCCCATACGGGTTACTTTTTTCTCTTTTCACTCATACTATTTACAACCCGTGAGCACCGCCAATTCTTACTGATGTAAAGTTATTTATTGGCTTATGGTGGCATTAATATTGCAAAAGTAGATGCGAGGTTTTTTTCCCCACCTTCCCCCCTTTTTCCCCCCCGTTATTTGAACATATATATATATATATATATATATATATATATATATATATATATATATATATATACATGTAGAGGTATCAGTACTGTGTTAGCCGAGCTTCAATAATCAAAAAATAAATAGATGATACCGTTCTGTGGCTAACGAAATGCTTTTATTTGTGCGAGCTTTCGAGATACACTGATCTCTTCTTCCGGCGATGTTACAATGAATGAAGCAAGGATAACTTAAAAACAGTGTCTCTTGGAATGTTATCTGTGCTTCTCCTTCCCCCGGTGTGGATGTGTTTTATGGCTAGAGGTGTCAAAGGGTAACTGAAAGCAAGTGAAGAAAGAGTGTGTATGTGTATCAGTGTGAATAAAAATGAATGGAGAGCCCACAGTATAAACAGTGCTCTACACAAAGTGTGTGTGGAGTGAGAGGGATATAAATGGTGTGGGTGGGTGTGGAAATGTGAGAGTTTGTAGCACAACTAAAAGTGTGTGTGGATACTATGTGGTCCCTATTGGTGTATATGGATGGAAAAATAAGGAGTATTAGTATGTGTGAGAGACAGCTGTGTGTGCATACATATAGCACAGTATGTACAGACATGGCCTTTAGCGCTCATGGGAAGAGAGTTCGCTAGTGTCAGTAATGACTCATAAAATTTCGATCTCTGTTTAGGCCACTGCTAAGTGTCCCGAACAGTTGCATAAATTTGTATTCATGCAACCGTCTCTCTTTCGGGGTTTTAAGATTACCTTTGAGTATGGCAACCCTCAGATCGTTCATCTTATGGCCAGAGTCAGAGAAATGTTCGCCAACAGGACTGTCTCTTGTTCCGCGTGTGATGCTGTGGCGATGCAGGTTCATTCTCTTGTTTAGCCCCTGTCCTGTCTCACCTATGTAGTAGCAGCCCCCTGGGCATTTCATGCACATGATGAGGTACACGACATTGCTGGAGGAACAGGTGAACCCTCCTCTGATTTTGTATTCCCGATTCTTGTGTGGTATTTGTATTGTGTCCGCTGTGTAGAGCATTGCGCAGGTTTTGCATCTTGGGTCCTGGCATGGTTTTGTCCCGCATTCAGTTGTACTGCTGAATACTTTACTCCTCACCATAATATTCTTGAGATTATGGGGTTGTCTGTATGATAATAAGGGTGCTTCAGGGAAGACCTGTTGCAGTCTTGTATCTTCCTGGAGGATGGGTTGTAGTTTCCTGCCGATCTTGCGTAGGTCTCCTAGGTGTGGGTTATATGTGACCACCAAAGGAACCCTGTCGCTTGTCTCCTTCTGTTTGTATTCAAGGAGATCACTTCTTGGTATTCTGGTGGCCATATATATATATATATATATATACTGTAAATATTCCTGTATATTCATTTGCATGTCTTAGACAGGTCTGCAACCCTGTATTTCACCATTATCTTTAACCTTAATAGTCGTATATATATATATATATATATATATATATATATATATATATATATATATATATACATATATATATATATATATACATATATATATATATTTATATATATATATATACATACACATATAGTATGTATATATATATATCATACTATATGTATATATATAGTCTGTTTTATACACACATACACGTGTGTGTGTGTGTATATGTGTGTGTGTGTATATATATATATATATATATATATATATGGTATAACCCAGAGGTGCGCAAAGTGGGGGGGGGGGAGAATTTTCGGGGGGGGGGGGTTGGCGCGGGCGGTTGCAGAGGCCCCGCGCACTTCCTCGAGGCATTAAAATTAAATGCCGGGGGATCACGTGAGGCCTCTGCAATGCTATTACTTACCTTGACTCTGCCGGCGTCACCCGTGTCCATGGCAACGCGGTGTTAAATTACGCCGCGGGGTCATGTGACGTCACCCTCGTCAAATGCCGCTGCAGGTCACGTAACGCCGCATCAAGGTAAGGGGGGGGGGGGGCGCGAGCACCAACAGAGGGAAGGCAGGGGGGCGAGCTGCAAAAGTTTGTGCTCCCCTGGTATAACCAATAAATAATATAGCTGATATAGCAATCTGGTTGTCGCTAGAGAGAGATTATAATGGCAGTGAGAAATAGTGGCCAGAATTAATAACAGTGCAATTACTAAAAAGTAGCTGTAATAAAATAATAATAAACACTATGCCTAAACACAATAAAAGTCCAGAAAACTAGCTCTAATAGCTATGTTATAACTCAATCATAAAAGGATCCAATTCGGGCGTCCTCTGGAGCCCTGGCAGCTCTCTTCGGGGAAACAACCACCTCCTCGATAGATATCTAAACAAAACAAAAAGAAGAGAAAGCGCCCGCTCCATGTGTAAATTTGGTTTAACAATTTCATTTCCTGGACAAGATAAAAATAACAAACTCACAAACGCCCGTTTGGTAAAAGCATTGTATGAGACAAGCTCGGGCTCCGTGGTAATCCGGTGGTCAATCCGCAGCTCCAGACTTTGGACGATGACCGGGAAACTCGATAGGCTGCGCCCCTCGCAGTGTGGTCCTCCGGCAATCTGTAGTATGCAGTTGTGATTCCACTCTGTAATTCCGGTGTCTCGTCTTGGCTGCGTACCAACTTCCCTTCCGGCGTCAAGACGGATAGTGTGGCAATAACGAGAAGAAAGTACCTACGCGTTTCTTCAGCACATGGCCGATTTCATCAGGGGATAATGCTACAACTCACTCGTAATGGTTTTATAGTCCTACAGTCCAATTGGTAATGGCATAATAGATCACATGTGTTACTGATTTTAGATAATACAGTAATAGATTCTTGTATGACACACACACACACATATATATATATATATACACACATACGTATGTGTATATATATATATATATATATATATATACACACACATACATATATATATATACACACACACACATACATACATACATACATATAAAACGGTCTTCTTCGGAGAGAAGATATATATATGTATATATAAATATATATATATACATATATATATGTGTGTGTATATGTGTATATATATATTTACACACACATATACACACACATAATGTTATAGGTTAGCGGTGCGTGAACTGGGGGGCGGGAGATTTGTCTGGGGGGGCGCGGGGGCGGGTGCAGAGGTCCCGCGCTCCTCCCCAAGGCATTTAAATGAAATGCCGGGGATCACGTGAGGCCTTTGCAACAGTAACACTGACCGGGATTCAGACACGTCTCCATGGCAACGCGGCATCAAATGACACCGCGGGGTCATGTGACGTCACTCGACCCCGGAGTGTGCTGGCAGGTAGGAGAGGGGGCGCAAGACCGGGGGAGGCCAGGCAGGGGGACGCAGCTTCAGAAGTTTGCGCTCCCCTGTTATAGATTACCATGCCAACAAATTGTAATAGTGCTACAGGGATCAATAAATATTACATTTAATACTTAATTATTGTGATGTTTCTAATCTACTGTGTGTTACAAATAACATTAATATCTTACAACTGAATACATTGCAATAATGTGATACCTATTTATTTGTGATTTAAAGTGTGTTACATAGTGATAAATTATCTAATAAATAAATCTTAAACTAATCCCACACAGTGACTACTTAATTCTGTGAATAAATGTGTTTTTAATGTCATTACTATGAAGGAGATGAAGATATAGTGTATATATAAATTCCTACCTGCAAACGCCGTCTCAGCCTGTCAGAATACGCGCAGAGTGACCTGTCGTGACATGTCAGGTCACTCTGTAACCGAACCCGGATCTGTGACGCATATGTACTGAGGTGGGGTTGGATCCCCCACGGTTATTTCTTGTTTTATTAATAAATAATTTACTATATTTTAATCTCTGGTGCGCATTGTGTGCATTTTTCTTCTTGTCTGCACAGTGCTTCAGATGCTGCAGCTGAAAAAATGCCGGTGGATCGGGATGTGAGGTAGGGAAGTGACGTCCGCGCCGGAACGTTATTGCCACGCCTCCAAATATTCATTGCCACGCCCCCAATCGCACCCGCTGCATACCCTGCAAAGCCATAAAAAGCTCAGACTTCAGCAAGTGTATTGCAGCGTGTGTGCCTTCCCTCCGTCTGAAATACTATAGACGCAGCCTTATCAACGCTTACTAAATAGGCCCGTGTCTCTCTCTCTCTCTCTGTGTCTCTGTCTCTCTCTGTGTGTCTCTGTCTCTCTCTGTGTGTCTCTCTCTCTCTCTCTCTCTGTATCTCTGTCTCTCTCTGTGTCTCTGTGTGTGTCCCTGTGTCTCTGTCTCTCAAATCAAATCAGCTTTATTGGCATGACAAAAGAACATTTCAGTATTGCCAAAGCGTGAGTTATAGGGGGTGTGGGACAATGATTACACGAATACTAGGGGGTACGGTATAATGGTTATACAGTACATTACTTTTGTCTCTCTCTCTCTCTCTGTGTCTCTCTCTCCCTATGTCCCTCTCTCTGTCTCTCTCTCATTCTCTGTCTCTCTCTCATTCTCTGTCTCTCTCTCATTCTCTGTCTCTCTCTCTCATCCCTGTATGATAGGTATGTTCCAACTCTATTTTTTGCTCTTCTTTTCCGTTTGAGAGGAGGGAGTCCCTCACCTCTTCAGCCACACACCAGGAACGCTGGATTGCTTTCAGACGCTCGGAGAGGCGGATACAGTCGTGGATTGCAGGCACTGATTTATCTGGTAAGTACCGCAAACATGCTTGAACAAGGGCCGTAGACATTTTATTTGATGGTTTAGATTATCATTGTCTGTGGTTGTTAGTTATTGGTATTAGAGTTTTTTGATGTTGTTACGAATCAAATACATTTTGAAGTAGTAATCCCCTCCGAACTGGGCATTCCTGGCCAATAATGCCCTGGCTGTAAGAGTTGAAGGGCCCAAGCAAAGCCCCCACCTCTATACACACTAACACTGCAGGGGCATCAGAGTGTCTTGTTGTCATGGCAACGGGGGGTGTCACGTGATGTCATTTGTTTAATAAATTATTTTTTAAGGTGTCCTGGTTTTTCATTTTCGAAATCTGGTCACCCTATGTATTTATGCTGCATTCAGTGTTGTAATGTGCTGTAATTGGGTTACATGGCGTACATAGTGTATATACCGCATTCAGGGTAAGTGCTGTATGTGGATTATAAAGTGTATATATGCTGCATTCAGGGTTATAAAGTCGTTTATAGAGTATATACTGCATTCACGGTTACGTGCGGCATGTGGAGTATAAGGTGTATATATGCTGCATTCAGTGTTATAATGTGCTTTAAGTGGGTTACATGGCGGGTATAGTGGATATACTGCATTCAAGGTTACGCGCCGTATTGGATTATAACGGGTATATATGCTACAGTCAGTGTTATAATGTGCGGTATTTGGGTTACAGGGGTGTATACGGTACCGCAGTGGTGGTGGCGTGCTGTATTTGGATTATATGGTATACACTGCAATCATGGTTACGTGCTGGGTTCTGAATATAATGTTTATAGACCACATGCGCGGTTACATGACGGGTTTGGATTATATGGTGTATATGCTGCATGCTTGGCTTCGGGCCATTGCGTGGAGCATATGGTGTGTGTATATACTGCCTTTGGGGGTCATGTGCTGTATTGGTCCAGCGTTACATGCTACATTCAGGACGACGTGGGGTATACGGTGCGTTATGCTGCAGGCAGAGGTATAACGCGTGTAGGGGTTAATCTCACTTCCTGTTCAGCGCAGGCCATGGTAGGGCATGGGTAATCCCTCTTCCTGTTCAGCACTTGGCTCCCTCTATCGTATGGGTAATCCCTCTTCCTGTTCAGCACTTGGCTCCCTCTATCATATGGGTAATCCCTCTTCCTGTTCAGCACTTGGCTCCCGCTATTGTATGGGTAATCCCAGTTCCTGTTTAATATACGGCCCTGCGGTTGTATGGGTAATCCCAGTTCCTGTTTAACACACGGCCCTGCTATTGTATGGGTAACCCCACTTCCTGTTCAGCACATGGCCCTGCTATGGACGGGTAACCCCCCACTCCCTGTTCAGCACAGGGCCGCATGCCTCTGGTTTGGTGTGGGTAATCCCACTTCCTGTTCAGCGCATGGCCAGGGATGGTGCGGGTAATCCCACTCCCTGACTGGGCACGATCAGGAAAATATGCTGGTATAGCAAATATGCATGCGGGAAGGGGGTAAAGGGGCGGTTGCAAATAGCAGGCCTAACGCCCCTTCTTCGGTTAGCAGAAGGTCCCATGTATCGATGATAACATATCAATTCATGTTTCTTTCAGTCAGTTTCGGTACCTCGTGCGAGTAGCAATTCAGTTTTCATCCGGATCGGATCCGCCTCCGTCGACCCTCGATACTTCCCATACTCACAGAAAAACTCAGTAGACGGAACACATAGTTAAATCACGCAAATTGAAATCACACTCCCGCGACACTTAGCGCATCAATCAGAATGTACTTCGTAGACAAAATCATACAACTGCAGGCTGACGCGCGAAGCAAGGAAGAAGGCTGGTTCCAGAGGCAGCTGTTGATGCTCATGCACCGGCAGAGTCACCAGCAGTAGTGACACCAGCGATAAGCGCAGCGCCAGTTCTAGCAACGCTAATCGCATCAGCAGCGGCGATAGCTCCAGCTATAGCGACAGTCGTAGCGCCAGCATTGGGGGCGGCGCCAGCGGTAGCGACACCTGTAGTTCCAGCAGCGGCAGTGGCCGCTGTTCCCGCCCGCAGGCGGTTAACAACACACCTCTAGGGGCTGGTGGGCAGGCCGGGCAAGTGGAATCACCATCCTCCACGCTCCCCCTCCCTCAGGCGGCACCCGCCTCAGAGGAGCTAGCCAAGGATAAGAGGATGCCCGATGCGGCATATAAGGTCTCTTATACATCCAGACCTAGCTCAGTGGGCTTGCACTTGCTGAAAGAGGTGAAGGACAAGATATGGGCCGGGGAGTACGTAGATATATTATCTCTGCTACCAGGCTACAGGGAGGCGTTGGCCGCGTCCTCAAAGACGGGGGAAGCGAAGAAGGTGGATGTGGAAAAGAGGCTTTTCCCACACACCTTTCGCAATTGGTCTAAGGCATTTGTTATCCTGGCTGGAGTAATTGGGGAGAAGGATCCCCAGGCGTGCGCATCGCTCTTTACGTATCACGACATGATCGAGGAAGCACACCACACTTACGGGGGAACGGGTTGGTGGACATATGACCGGTGCTTTAGGCAATCAATGAAGGCCCAAGAGGTGGTGATACCATGGAACGTCAAGGATGTCAACCTGTATCTGCAGTTTGTGTCTGGGGGCGGGGCAGATTCCTTTCGAGGGTGCGGCACCGGAGGTAGGGGGGCATGGCGGAATAACGTACCAGGGACTAGCCAGTCGCTGCACACCAACTCGGGCGTCTGTTGGCCGTTTAACCAGTCCAACTGCACGTACGACAACTGCCGTTTCCAACACATCTGCTCCTTTTGCGGCGGCCGCCACGCCCAGGCAAAGTGTTTTAAGAAGGGCGGTCGCAGGGGGAGGGGCGCAGGGCGGACGTTTGGACGCGAGGGCAGCGACACCAATAATCGTCGCCAATTTGGCACCGTGGCTAGCAAGGTATCCCAATAGGGAAGCGCCCCAGCTACTCCTAGCTGGGTTTAAGGAGGGGTTTAGGATCCCGTTTGAATATCAAGCGGGATCTGAGTTTAGTCGAAACTTGAAATCGGTCAGGACACACGGTGACGTAGCTAGGGAAAAGGTCTGGAAGGAAGTCCAATTGGGAAGGATGGCTGGCCCCTTCGAGTCCCCTCCCTTGCCTAATCTCAGGATTTCCCCATTGGGAGTGGTCCCCAAAAAAAGAGGCTGGGGAGTATAGGTTGATACAACACCTATCCTACCCCGAGGGGTCGTCGGTAAACGACGGCATTGACAGGGAGTTGTGTTCGGTGTCTTACGCGAACTTCGATCAAGCCGCAGCGCTTGTGGAAAGGATGGGAGAAGGGGCTCTAATGTCAAAAGCTGACATCAAATCGGCCTTCAGACACTTGCCAGTCCACCCCGAGTGCTTTCATTTGCTAGGCTGCATGCTCGAAGGTCAGTACTACATAGACTTATGCTTACCAATGGGATGTGCGCTTTCTTGTTTTTATTTCGAGACATTTAGCACCTTCCTAGAATGGGTGGCCCGGAAGAGGGTGCAGGCAGCGGGGGTCATGCACTACTTGGACGACTTCCTTTTTGTTGGCCCCAGGGGTTCGGACTTATGCGCTAGGTGGCTGTTCGAATTTTCAGCCCTGGCGCGTGAGTTCGGCGTTCCTTTGACCGACGAGAAGACGGTGCGGCCAACAACCACTCTTACCTTTTTGGGCATAGAAATCGACTCTGAGGCGATGGAGTACAGGCTCCCTCCGGAGAAGCTGGTCGCCCTAAGCAGGCTTCTCCGCGAATTCATAGCTCTCAAGAAAACATCATTGAGGCACTTCCAGGCGCTGCTAGGCCACTTAGTATTTGCTGCGCGCGTAATGCCGGCTGGGAGGGTTTTCGCCAGGCGCCTCTCCGCAGCAACGGTCGGGGTGAGACGACCCAACCACTTCATCCGCCTCACCGCCGAAATCCGAAAGGACTTGACGGTGTGGCTGCGTTTTTTAAAGGATTATAACGGCAGAACCTTGTGGCGAGGTCCCCCATCCAACAACACAGAGTTGCAGTTGTTTACAGACGCCTCAGGGTCAGTCGGTTTTGGGGCCCACTTCGGTGGGGCATGGTGCGCGGAGCGGTGGCCTCCCCACTGGCGGGGGACGCCGCTCATTAAGAACTTGGCGTTCTTTGAACTATTTCCCTTGCTCGTCGCAGTGCGCCTGTGGGGTCACTTATTCGCAAATAAGCAAGTAATTTTTTGGACAGACAACATGGGTGTAGTGGAAGCCGTGAACAATTTCGGCTCACGCTCCCCGCCGGTGCTGTCCCTTCTGCGCTGTTTCGTACTGGCATGTTTGCAATTGAACATAGCGTTCAAGGCTCGACATGTCCCGGGTGTGGTGAATAACATTGCTGATGCCTTATCCCGGTTACAGATGGCGCTGTTTCGGAGACTGGCCCCCGGGGCGGACCTAATCGGCAGTCCATGCCCTGCAGACCTTTGGGTGCTGGCGACGACCCAGTGACCTCGTTGGTACGATCATCGCTGGCTCCGGGTACGTGGCGGGCTTATTCGGCAGCGTGGCGCGATTATCAAAGTCTGGCAGGGGAATTGGGTCTCGACGTATTGGGAGTCGGGACCTTGCTATCATTTGTCCTAAACTTAAGGGCAAGGGGTTTAGCGGGAGGATCCATAGGGGAAAAAGTGACAGGGGTCTCCTTCTTTTTGCAGCTAGAGGGCAAGGGGGACCCAACGAAGGCATTTATCATCAAAAGGGTCCTAGCGTGGTTAACAAAGGGGACGGCGACAAATGACAGCAGAAGGCCAGTGACACCAGCGATATTAGAAGGTTTAATGCAGGCCACAGACAGAGTGTAAAAAGCGGGTAATCAGGCGGTGCACAGCTGCCGTCAGGATATGAAACAGGGAGTCCACACGCTATTTATCTAAAAGTCCATGTTTAATGAGTGCATGACAGCACAGAACAAAACTGCTACAAGGTACTTCTTGACGCGTTTCGTCTCGTTCGAGACTTTGTCAAAAGAATAACTGGCATTGCCTCCAGTGACGTTCTTATAGGGAGACAGGGATCTCTATTGGCTGTTGTTAATTAAATCAGATGTTCAACACACCAGATAAATAATGAGATCATAAGTGTCTAAGGTAACAAGACCTCCAATTAACCCTTTCCTATATCTTCACCTATGAGGCGTCACACAGAGCCAATCTGCTGCAGTAATACTTACACATAACATACACATAACCACAACATGTTTAAAAACAAATCTTAGCACTGCAAAGTAGATACATAATCTATCTTGCCAGTTTTGTAGCAGAAACTGCAACATATAACATATAAAATGTATATAGCATTAAATCAACAATATCACAATTAATACAATGCTGTATAATACACTATGGAATATTTATAGAATATGTAGAGTAATATCTTTGAAAGTATACATATATATCTAAACTAATTACACAATAAAATATATATATTTTTTAAATATGCAGACTCACTTGACAGAGAAGAGATTATTAAGTCTAAAAAATTTAATAAGAACAAAAGACAATATAATTATGAAAATGACTCTGTGTGTCCATCCTTCATTTCAGTCTTCAGTAGACAATCTAAAGAGATCAGAGATATATTCCACAAACACTGGAAAATACTTACCCTTGACAAAGACATAGCACCTATGGTACAGGGAGGACCAAGGTTGATTTATAAAAAAACTAAAACGTTAGGTTCCCACCTTTCACCAAGTTTATTTAGAGCCAATTCTCAAGGATCACAGATTAGTAATATACCAAGAGGTTTTTTCCCATGTGGGCGATGCTCAGTATGTAAATATGCTCGAGCTAAAAAAAACATTCCCACATGTGAGGGTATTCATCGCATTGGTAAATTTATGAATTGCCACTCTAGTTATGTGATCTATCATTTACAGTGTGGGTGCAAAATGTCTTATATTGGCCGTACCATCAGACCGGTGAGAGTCAGGATTCAAGAACACATCAGACATATTCCTAAGAAGGATATGTTGCACCCAGTATCCTGACATTTTTCTATGTTGTGGTTATGTGTATGTTATGTGTAAGTATTACTGCAGCAGATTGGCTCTGTGTGACGCCTCATAGGTGAAGATATAGGAAAGGGTTAATTGGAGGTCTTGTTACCTTAGACCCTTATGATCTCATTATTTATCTGGTGTGTTGAACATCTGATTTAATTAACAACAGCCAATAGAGATCCCTGTCTCCCTATAAGAACGTCACTGGAGGCAATGCCAGGTATTCTTTTGACAAAGTCTCGAACGAGACGAAACGCGTCAAGAAGTACCTTGTAGCAGTTTTGTTCTGTGCTGTCATGCACTCATTAAACATGGACTTTTAGATAAATAGCATGTGGACTCCCTGTTTCATATCCTGACGGCAGCTGTGCACCGCCTGATTACCCGCTTTTTACTGTTATACCTGCATGGGCTGGAGCACGCATCAGAGTACCCGGTTCAGAGTACCTTCAATTCATCCAGTGATCGGAAGGCGACGTGTCAAGATCGTGAGTACCTACCCTTCTTTTTCTCCCCGCAGTGGGACTGCTCTGTGTGTGTGATCCTGGGACAGTGAGGGCAGTGGCAGGGGATTGCGGTGTGTGTTGCCGGTCATAGTCTCCTGGCTGGAGACACGGCACCGCCGTTTATATCTATCCCCTTTACCACTCAAACACCCCATCCAGTAGAAAACCTGTTATCACACAGAGCACACATAAGACTTATTTTTGCTCATTACCCTATATGGTTGGACTCTGAAGGGGAACCGTTTATTGCATTGTTTATCCAGTGGATTTCGTCTGGATCATGTGTAGTGATTATTTGTGCACAATTCTAGCAGCATCAGTCATACCCTGAAGCAATTCTGGGACACTTCACAGACAGAGTGTGCCTATCAGGGTTCGAGGCGAAACTTTTCCGGCTGACGTTTGCATTTGCTTTCTTCGCAGCACTGCGAGCCGGGGAGTTGGTGTGCGCGTTGCGCAAGGGCGAGGGAGGGATGCAGTTTGAGGACATAGTCTTAGGGGAAGGGTGGGTCAAACTACACGTGAAAAGGTCAAAAACAGACCAGCGGGGGAGGGGAGTGTGGATATCTTTGCTAGGGCTACCAGGGACCAAATTTTGCCCAGTGAGCACGCTCAGGGAATACTTGGCATGCAGGCCAGACGGTCAGGGCCCCCTGCTCCTTCACGCGGACGGGGTACCGTTATCTAGATTCCAGTACCTGCGGGTTTTCCGCATGTGTCTAAGACACCAGGGCCTCGACGAGGCACAATACGGGACACATTCGTTCCGGATTGGGGCGGCAACGGAAGCATCACGCGCGGGGCTGTCAGTAGCTGCGATACAAAAGATAGGGCGATGGAAGTCTAACAGATACCGGTCCTATATCAGGCCCGCATTATCTGGGATTTAGCGTGCTTGGATAAACCCCCTCATCCTCTTTATACCTTCACAGACGCCGCACCCACTTGGATAATCGGAGACTCGCTTATACACTGGGCAGAGAAGCGGGCTGTCAAACGCCCATGCGGGGCTAAACTCGGGTTGCGAACGGAGGAGGCAAATGTGGTATGGGGGGGAGGTTGGGGGCTGCGGTGGGCTAATGGTGATGGGCAGGGATAGGAGGGCGCCGCAGATCTTGCTCCTCCACGTCGGGGGCAACGACCTGGCCGATCGACGCTACTTCGAGCTGGTTAATTCAATAAAACACGACCTAGCCCTCATGCTCGCCCGTTGGCCAGAAGTACAGCTCGTTTGGTCGGACATATTGTGCAGGAGAGTGTGGAGGGGCGCGAGGGCACCGGGCGCCATCGACCGAGCGCGGGTCAAACTGAACAAGATGGTGGGGAAGTTTGTGACGCAGTGTGGGGGATGGCAGATCACCCATCCCGAGTTCGACAACAAGTCAACTGGCCTGTTCCGGGCCGACAGCACACACTTATCCGAGATAGGGGCGGACTTGTTCACTAACGATTTGCAGGAGGGGCTGGAGAGGGTCCTTGCGGGGTTGGCGGCACGGTCTAATTTAAGGAGGTTTAAATAGAGCCGTGAGTGGCGGCAGTTCGGGGGTAAGTGCTTGTCCTTGCCAGATGGGCTCGGGGCGGGCGTCGCCCGGGGGTAGGAGCGATTGGGCGGGATCAAGCTAACGTGACACCCGGGAACCCACTCGCGACAACGGCCGGCTCTTTAGGGGTCGGCCGGGTACGGGGGCAGCAGGCCAAGGCCTGGCTGACCCTCTGACCCCACTCTGGCTTGGACTAGCACTTACTCCAGTATTTTGATTGTTAATAAACAAAGCCGCGGCCTTTTATACCTCCAAACTGAGTCTGCCATTACTTGTCTGTTATATGTGGGTACCGGTTCCAAGTGGGAGGGGGAGGGGGTCCCTCGCAGCCTCCCTGGTCAAGCAATCCCTCCAGCCAATTAGGCAAGGGAAGCCCATGACCAAGGGGCAAGCCCCCCTCCCCCCTCACCTCGCTGGGATCTCTGGGCCGCCGTCACGGCCCCCCCTGGGGGGGGGGGGGGGGGGGACAGGCCTAGGGCAGTACAAAAGAGGCAGCCGGGAGCTGAATCTTCCATTCTGCTCCCGGTCTGCTGCGAAGAAAGGTAGATAGAGACACAGACAGAGAGCTACCAGAGAAGGTGTTACATGGGTGAGTGCTGAGTTATTACTGTGACTCTCTGATGCTAACATGACATTAGGTTCTGGGCTCTGCGTCCCACACATGATGAACACCATGACTGTATAAAACTGAGGGGTACATATATATGTATATATATAGCAACTGTAAATATTACTGTATGTTCATTTGCATGTCTTAGACAGGTCTCCAACCCTGTCTTTCCCCATTGTCACCCAGCATACAGCGCTTCCACTGCAGCAAGGGATTCTGGGAAATGACATGCAAATGAGCACTCAGTGCCACCTTTTGTCTCAAGCTCGTATTACACAAGCCAATCCTCAAGCCAATGCATGCTGTTTTAAACACAGCTTTTAGACAGAGGCTGGGATGAGATGCAAAGCCATTAAACCCACTCACAGACATTTTTTTTTTTTTTTTTACGGTTCACATATTAACAACCATTTAGTATCATTTTACAGAAAATAATAAACCGAAAACATCACTATACAATCCTTATATTGCCAAGACAAAAACCAACCCAAAGGCACAAAACCATTCTAAAAAGCCAAACAAAACAACACATTCCAAGGCATCATCTGTGCATCTACTACCAAACACACTCAATACAAAAAAATATGGTTACTTCCCATTTCTACACGCGACTTTTCGTACTTTCCACAGGACATTTAACATTGCATCTAATTACTTCACGTGTCCCAGCAATTTCTCTAACGCCTCACTGATATGATACGTACTACATTGTATTTCTAATTTTCTTACTTCCTCTTTAGACACCTCTGCTTTTGGGAACTGTACTTTCAGCCATTCCGTTTTTGAAACATTTAACCCTAAGTCACCTGCCTCTTTATTTATATTATTTATCACCTCTTTTACATGCCACTCCCTCGCCTTCCTTTCTCTCTCGCTTTCATAACTTACTTTTGTTCTTCCACTAAGGCCTGCCTTTTCTCCTTTTCCCCCTTTACTTTCCCTAATCTCTCCCCTTTCACCCCCACTCTGTTGGCCTGCCTTTCCATCACTTTCATTCCCACTTACTCCACTTACACTTCCCTGTATTTTAGTTCCCTCCACGCTTATCTGGCTTTGTGAGGACGAGCTATTGCCCTCACTTCTCTCCTTCTCCCTCACCTCTCCCCTAGCCTCTTTTATTTTAACCCACATGCTCCTTTTTTAATTCTTCATACTGCTCTTTTGTCAGCTGTTTTCTTTGGTACATCAGTTTTTCTAATCTTTCTATTATCTGTTCCTCACTACTCCCCCCATGCTGCTTCCGAAAAATACCAACCCAAAATAGAACATCTCCCACTGCGTCTTCAAAATGTTCCATCTTCTCTTTTAGGGTTACTTTCCCTGATACTTTTACAACTTTACCCTCTACACCTTCCTCTCTAGGCTCCCCTTTACTCTGGCTATCCTTATCTTCCTTTGTTTCTATCCCTTGCAGATTTTTACGCTTTTGAGCTTTTTTCCCTCCTATTTCCATTTCCTCCTCCAAGACATCATGGGGACCTTCCCTCCCCCTCTGTGCATCTTGAAACTCCATACTTTCCGCCCAGCTAGGTTCCACCACACTCAATGACCGTATTTCCCCCCCCCCGCATCTTTCTGATGCACTGCTCCCGTCTCCTCCCCACCTCCAGTTTCTGGGCCAAGGAGTCCAGGAAGAGATCTTCCTCTTTTTCTCCACGATATCACTTATAGAACCCGCCAAACCCTCTATTGGGCCACTTGCTAGCATTTCTTCTCTTCTTAAATCCTCCTCATACATTGCTGTTATAGCCGGATCAAGCCCTCCCTCTTTGGAACTCTCCATCTCAAAAATTCCCTGACCCCCAACTGTCTCTTCCCCTTCGTCTAGCACACTGTCCCCTTTAGCTGCCTGGGCATATGTCCTTTTAGTGCACTGCCATGCCAAGTGTCCTTCCTCTCCGCAAAGATGGCATCTCTTAGGGACTCCACAGTTGGCTGCAGTATGTCCCTCTTCCCCGCAATTACGGCACACAATTCCCGTTTTCGTGCAACCCTCCTTTGTAGGTCCAAAAGTGTGGCAATGCCTGCAATATAGAGGCTGTCCCGAGTAAAACAAAAATCCTCTGTCTCCTCTGATATTGAACATGGCCGGTGGGTGTGTCACTCCTCCCGCACATGATGGATCCCGTCTGAACCGTACCCAGAAACGTCTCTTCCCGTTGAACATGCCATACGGATTTTTTAGTTCTTTACCTCCTCTAATCATTTCCCAATACCGGTTCAAAAAAGTCACAATCTCCTCTTTCCTTGCATACGGAGTGTACATGTGAAGTACAAGTGGTCTCTCCTCCAGCATAAAACTTGGGATTACCTTTACATGCAAATGAACATACAGTAATATTTACAGTTGCTTTATGCTTTACTGTGGAGGGTTTTTGTCACTTTTTTACCCACCATAACCTTAATAGTAGTGGTGATTACCTAGTCTAGTCTCAAACCTGCTTTGCCATTAAGACCAACCCCACACTGATGAGACCCATTAAGGTCGAAACAGCTGTGTAGCTGAGCCTGTGTCCCCTTGGCCTTGAGTCATCGTCCCTTCGGGGACTAAAGACTCCTGCTGCTTTTGGGGGGGCACGCCATCTCGAGCTAAGAGGAGTGATCCTGAGTGAGCGGTTCTGAGCGAGCGGATGCGGAAGTGAGGGGCCGGCACCTTTGCCCTGGGACATCGCCTTTACTGGCTAAAGTCCCTTGCTGCTTTTGGGGTGCCGCACCTGAGCTTGGGAGAGCAGAGATGACATCGCAAGCTGGAATGCGCAATTCCATTCGGTTCCTGATCGAGGAGACCGAGAGAAGTCGAGTGAACCTGCTGTGGATAGTGGAGAAGGTGCTGAAGCAATTGATCGGTCTGGACACTGAGAGGATCTTCTGCCTTCAGGATTTCCCTGCACAGGGGATTTATGACCTGACCTGTCATCAAGAAGCGGATGTTTGGTGCACTTTTGAAAAGTGCAAGGAGAAGTCTGGTGACCCGATCTTACATGGCATCAAGGTAATTCCAAGTTTTATGCTGGAGGAGAGACCACTTGTACTTCACATGTACACTCCGTATGCAAGGAAAGAGGAGATTGTGACTTTTTTGAAACGGTATTGTGAAATGATCAGAGGAGGTGAAGAACTTAAAAACCCATATGGCATGTTCAACGGGAAGAGACGTTTCTGGGTACGGTTGAGACGGGATCCATCATGTGCGGAAGGAGTGACACACCCACCGGCCATGTTCAATATCAGAGGAGACAGAGGATTTTTGTTTTACTCGGGACAGCCTCTATATTGCAGGCATTGCCACACTTATGGACATACAAAGGAGGGTTGCAGGAAAACGGGAATTGTGTGCCGTAATTGTGGGGAAGAGGGACATACTGCAGCCAACTGTGGAGTCCCTAAGAGATGCCATCTATGCGGAGAGGAAGGACACTTGGCACGGCAGTGCACTAAAAGGACATATGCCCAGGCAGCAAAAGGGGACATTGTGCTAGAAGAAGAGGAAGAGACAGTGGAGGGTCTGGGAATTTGTGAGATGGAGAGTTCCCAAGAGGGAGGGCTTGATCCGGCTATAACAGCAATGTATGAGGAGGATTTAAGAAGGGAAGAAATGGTAGAGAGTGGCCCAATAGAGGGGGAGGTGGAAGTGGAAATAATGGACACGACCGGACACAAGAAAGGGGCGCAAAAACGAAGTTTACAAAGTGACAATGATATTTGTACAGTTGATGGGGAGGGGAAGAGTGAGCTACGGCAAGATAAGGTGACGAAGTCAAAGTTTTGTGCGCTGGATTTGTCCAGTATTGACGTTAGTAGGGAAGAGGAACAGACCGTGAGTAAAGGAAAAGAGGAAAATAAGAAGTTAGATAGGGAAGCGCAAGAAACTGAGGAGAAGGCAGGCCCTGGTGGTGCGAGTGGAAAAGGTAAAGAGGGAAAGAGTAAGTGTAAAGGGTTTGTTGTTAGTGGAAGCAAAAACGAGTCTTCGCAAGGGATAGAAACAAAGGATGATAAGGATTGCCAGAGTAAAGTGGAGCCTAGAGAGAAGGGTGTAGAGGGTAAAGTTAAAAAAGTATCAGGGAAGGTAACCCTAAAAGAGAGAATGGAACAATTTGAGAACGCAGTGGGAGATGTTCTGTTTTGGGTGGGTATTTTCCGGAAGCAGCATGGGGGTAGTAGTGATGAACAGATAATAGAAAGATTGGAAAAAATGATGTACCAAAGAAAACATCTGACAAAAGAGCAATATGAAGAATTAAAAAAGGAGCATGTACAATGGGTTAAAATAAAAGAGGCTAGGGGAGAGGTGAGGGAGAAAGAGAGTAGCGAGAGCAACAGCTCGTCCTCACAAAAAAGTCAGATAAGCGTGGAGGGAACTAAAATACAGAGAAGTGTAAGTGGAGTAAGTGGGAACGAAAGTGAAGAAAAGGCAGGCAAAAAAGGGATTGTACAGGCAAAAGAGGCAAATTCTGCAGGAGATAGTAAGGGGAGGAGCACCCAGGGAAAGGATGAAGTAGGGCTTACAAAGGAAGAGGTTTTGCACAATCAACTTGCGAGGGGATTTGGGCGGAGATATTGGGATGTGAAAGAGGCAAGGGACGGGTATGAAAAAAGTGTGATATCTGGATTCCAGTTAGAGGAAAGTAAGAGAGGTTTGGAACGTATGGAGAAAGAATTAAAACAGATGATCGCATCACATGAGAATAGAGAAAGGGTTTTTGTTTTTAAATGTGAGAAAAAATGGAATAGGGGGAGCGAGGGATCAGTGGACATAAACCAATACAATCAACGACGATAAAAATAAACATATAATAAATATCCAGAGTGATGGGGTTGGGACAGGAACTAAAAGATCGTAATACAATGGAGTATTGTAGATACTTACACGGCCGTGTGTAAGTACAATCCAAAAGAGGTATCTTTATGATGGAATATTGACCCCTCCACAAATGAGTGCGGGGGGATCATAGAGGGTGTCTATATACTAAGGTAAATACTCACACGGCCCAGTGTGAGTAAGGGTACAGGGCAGATGTCTTTAAGATGTAGTCAGTCTATCCAGGGTAGTTGCTGGTCAATTACATCAGGTTCTGCACATTTGTGGCTAAAGCTGATCTGTAGTTCTTTCTTGCTTATATTCAGCAATGTGACTCTCCGTTTCAGCGGTGTGTGGGGATAAGTGAGGCACAGTCTTAGCAGTGGTAGTAAATGATATTTATTGTGTATAAGAACGATAAAAACGATTAACAGTACTGTCACACTCACATCAATAAAATCATATAGTATCCCCTGGCTCCTCCGTGTAGTTCGGTCTCGCAGTGACCCGCTCCGGCCCCGCGTCCGGGGTGCAGATAGCTTGAACTGATCCGCCCGGCTGCAGATACTGCTGAAGAGACTTTCTACGGAAGCCTCCGTGGGACAAAACAGGAACAGGTTTCGAGCAACGCGTTTCGCCGATTGGACGGCTTCCTCAGGCTCATAAAATGACTAGTGGTGGGTCCCATGAGCATTTATAGACCCACCGAGCTAATTGATTAATTAGTTTGTGATGTTTGCACAGTTGCCTTCAATAAGAATCATTCAATTGATTCTTGTTCTCCATCTCGTGGCTAGTTTTACATAGCATTGCTAATGTGTCCATTTAATACAGGGTTTATTTGCTTTCAGTGCTACTCTCTCCCTTCAATCGCACCTTTGTGCCTTACAATGTTTAACTCATTGGTTTAACCCTCTAGGCGCCCTTACACTAGTTGGTAATTCATGATGGTCCCCATAATAATTTTTCAACATGGTCATTAAATTAAAAACTGATTTCCCTTCATCATTTGAGTTCAGTCAAACATATTAAAAACAATTTAAGTATATAGTTTATACAATCAATTTTGAAAAAATTAAAAACAGTTTTATACAATCGCTTTAAAACCTCTCACATATTCTATTTGATGATGTTCTTTAGAAAATCCATATCTAGCTATTAATAGGATCTAGTCCATGTTCCTTACTAAAACCTTGTTGGTTAAAAACTGAGGTAGTAGACTCTTTTGAAATTCATTGAATATATAACTCTAAAAATGCTCGGTGGGTCTATAAATGCTCATGGGACCCACCACTAGTCATTTTATGAGCCTGAGGAAGCCGTCCAATCGGCGAAACGCGTTGCTCGAAACCTGTTCCTGTTTTGTCCCACGGAGGCTTCCGTAGAAAGTCTCTTCAGCAGTATCTGCAGCCGGGCGGATCAGTTCAAGCTATCTGCACCCCGGACGCGGGGCCGGAGCGGGTCACTGCGAGACCGAACTACACGGAGGAGCCAGGGGATACTATATGATTTTATTGATGTGAGTGTGACAGTACTGTTAATCGTTTTTATCGTTCTTATACACAATAAATATCATTTACTACCACTGCTAAGACTGTGCCTCACTTATCCCCACACACCGCTGAAACGGAGAGTCACATTGCTGAATATAAGCAAGAAAGAACTACAGATCAGCTTTAGCCACAAATGTGCAGAACCTGATGTAATTGACCAGCAACTACCCTGGATAGACTGACTACATCTTAAAGACATCTGCCCTGTACCCTTACTCACACTGGGCCGTGTGAGTATTTACCTTAGTATATAGACACCCTCTATGATCCCCCCGCACTCATTTGTGGAGGGGTCAATATTCCATCATAAAGATACCTCTTTTGGATTGTACTTACACACGGCCGTGTAAGTATCTACAATACTCCATTGTATTACGATCTTTTAGTTCCTGTCCCAACCCCATCACTCTGGATATTTATTATATGTTTATTTTTATCGTCGTTGATTGTATTGGTTTATGTCCACTGATCCCTCGCTCCCCCTATTCCATTTTTTCTCACGTTTTCATAAGGGTTTTGGATTATCCCTTCTAGGGGTTGAAGCAGAAGGGAACATAGGAATAACTCTGCAACAAAAGAGAGTAACCACACTGATTGGTGTCACCACTATCTGCTACTAAAGGTAAGCGCCTGGTCTTCCCCATTTACACATTTTGTTTTTAAATGAAAGAATCTTGAAGTATATGGTTCTTATCTTTGTATGATGTTTTGGTTATAGGGTTTTTTCGTAAAGTTATGTTTTTTTTTATCCTTCTGAAAAGTTTATCTTTGTGTTTGTATATATCTGAAGGATGAAGGAAGAAAATGTAAATATATTATGTTTTGGTGTCTTTCTAATGTTGGGTGACTGTTGTCACTATGGTGTGTTTTTTTGGTTTCCAAAAAAGTCTGTAAATTTAAAAAAGTTGTTGAATAAAAAAGTTAAAAAAAAAAAGGTTGAAACATGTCTGTGAGTGGGTTTAATGGCTTTGCATCTCATCCCAGCCTCTGTCTAAAAGCTGTGTTTAAAACAGTGTGCATTGGCTTGAGGATTGGCTTGTGTAATACGAGCTTGAGACAAAAGGTGGCACTGAGTGCTCATTTGCATGTCATTTCCCAGAATCCCTTGCTGCAGTGGAAGCGCTGTATGCTGGGTGACAATGGGGAAAGACAGGGTTGCAGACCTGTCTAAGACATGCAAATGAACATACAGTAATATTTACAGTTGCTTTATGCTTTACTGTGGAGGGGTTTTGTCACTTTTTTACCCACCATAACCTTAATAGTGTGTGTCTATCTATCTATCTATCTATCTATCTATCTATCTATCTATCTACTATATATTTGTGAAAGTGTTCTGTGGCCGTGTCTCCCTGTGTCCCCTGTGTCCCTAGCGGCAATCCCATTGGCTCCCTTGGCCCGCCCCCGCACACCTCATTGGCCGGACAAACACATACACTCACACAGAGATACACACACACACGGAGACACACACAGGCAGGACACGGAGACACACACAGGCAGGACACTGAGACACACACAAAGATACACACACACTGAGACACATACAGATACACACACACACACACACTGAGATACACACACACTGAGACACACACAGATACACACACACACACACACACACACACACACACACACTGAGATGCACACACACTGAGACACACACAGATACACACACACACACTGAGATACACAGACAGGACACAGATAGACAGACAGGACACATACACATATACAGACAGGACACACACACACACACACCACTCCCCCCCTCTGTCCATCCCCCCCATCACGTGCGCCGCCCTGCACCGGCTCCAGACGGAGGGGAAGCGCGGCCCTCCTACCCCAGCCGCTTCCTTACCTCCCCGGCGCTACCTCCCCCTCAGGTAAGTAACTGCGCGTCCCGCCTCAGCTTATGGCGCCAGTAACTCTCCCATTTCAGGCGCGCAGCCTCGCGCCTCAGGCCCACACAGGCCCACACAGGGCGCTTCCTGCCGTCGGCTGCACGCCTCGCTCAGCCGGACGGCACATCGGGGGACAAGTGGGTGCCGGCGGGGGGGAGCGCGAGTCACGGGGAACGGGGGGGGGGGGGCGAGTCATGGGGAACGGGGGGGGCGAGCCGCGAGTCACGGGAAACGGGGGGGGGGGACGCGAGTCACGGGGAACGGGGGGGGGGGGCTTTGTGTTTTTCAATCAGATCGCCCAACAAATGTAACCCCCCTTCCTTGGGCTATTGTGAACTAATAGTAATAGCATGTTTATTAGGCCAAGGGGGTGATGTAGCGAGGCAAATTGTTGCAAGGTCTTTGCGCCCAAGTTTGGTGCCGGGATTTGAAGGGTGACAACAGGAGGAGTTAGGGAAGAGTTCCCCCGCGTTATACACGGCTGTAGCAGACGTTTTTTGTGTGTGCGTTATGAGGGACGTAATGACACCTGCCTTAACTGTCCAAGCAGTGTGTCGATCCCCCCCCCTCCCCTTTCTCCCCCCCCTCCCTTTTCTCCCCCCCCCTCCCCTTTCTCCCCCCCCCTTTCTCCCCCCCCTTTCCCCCCCCCCTTTCTCCCCCCCCGCTCCCCTTTCTCCCCCCTCCCGCTCCCCTTTCTCCCCCCTCCCGCTCCCCTTTCTCCCCCCTCCCGCTCCCCTTTCTCCCCCCTCCCGCTCCCCTTTCCCCGACCCTGCTCCCCTTTCCACCACCCCCTCCGCTCCCCTTCCCCCCCCCTCCGCTCCCCTTTCCCCCCCCCTCCGCTCCCCTTTCCCCCCCCCCTCCGCTCCCCTTTCCCCCCCCCTCCGCTCCCCTTTCCCCCCCCCCTCCGCTCCCCTTTCCCCCCCCCCCTCCGCTCCCCTTTCCCCCCCCTCCGCTCCCCTTTCCCCCCCCCTCCTCCGCTCCCCTTTCCCCCCCTCCTCCGCTCCCCTTTCCCCCCCCTCCGCTCCCCTTTCCCCCCCCTCCGCTCCCCTTTCCCCCCCCCCTCCGCTCCACTTTCCCCCCCCTCCTCCGCTCCCCTTTCCCCCCCCTCCTCCGCTCCCCTTTCCCCCCCCCTCCTCCGCTCCCCTTTCCTCCCCCGCTCCGGGAGTGTCTCTAGCTTTGAATCATTACAACTAAAAGCTGGATTCCGATTGGCTCACACACATCAGGGGGTGTTCCAACCCATATCCACCATTTGGAATAACATGCTCAAAGGTTGCTTAGGCCTGCCCCTGAATATTGCTACTATACTCAGAGCTGAAATGCAAACAGGCTAACTGAAGGAATTAACCTTTCCACTGCCTGTTCTAACAGGACTGACAGAGGAAAGGCCCAATATTAGCAATAGATGCCGAAGGCCAGGCTATATATATGTAGAAAAGCACTTTATGCCCCATGTTAGAGTGTAGCCTTTTCCCCATACAGTAAGGCTGAGTTCAGCGTGGCTGCTGCGGCAGCGTGCGTCCACGCGCACCTCCCCCGCGTGCTCCTGCAGCCTGGCGATCTGTGTTCAGGCTGCAGGAGTCGGGTCGCGGCATTTGGGGGCTTGGCGGGGGGAACGTGTCAAGGAGCTGGTTCGCTGAACCAGCTCACGTGATGCGACTGCAGCCCCAAATATCATTTCTGGTTACAGCGGCGTCAACGCTGCACTTTACCGCCGGTGGAGTTTTCAGTTTGAACACTCCCACCAAACAATCTGAAATTGCGACGGACATGCGCACGCACGCGTCGCGTAGCAGCCACCCCGAACACGGCCTTAGAAAGGCAGCCAGTAATGTAATGTGTGTTTTAGCATTTCTTTGCATGCAGGCACAGTAATTCACTTAGCTGCGTTGTCTGCAGAGAAATGCTGGGTCGTGACAAAGGGCTGGGAGCAGCTAAGTGCCGGGACAAATGGTGAGCGGGGAAGGGCTGATTATCAGGTCCGGGGACGGACTCCCAGCGCGGTAGAGTCTATACACATAATATATAAAGCTTGGCCCCCTGCAGAAGCAATCCCTCCAGCCAATTAGGCAAGGGAAGCCCATGACCAGGGGGCAAGCCCCCTCCCCCCTCACCTCCCTGGGATCTCTGGGCCGCCATCGCGGCCCCCCCTGGGGGGGGGGGGGGCCAGGCCTAGGTCAGTACAAAAGAGGCAGCCGGGAGCTGAATCTTCCATTCTGCTCCCGGTCTGCTGCGAAGTTTAGTGTCCTCTCCTCTCCTCCAGGTGAGCCTCCGTGGCTGGCCTGCTAGGCGGGCGGGGAGGGGGGGGCCTCCGGCGAAGGGGGGGATCCGCCTGCCGGACCAAGGGATAGCTAGTGGGGATCCCCCTTACCGCGTGGCTCTCCCTCCATCAGCCTTGGTAGCTGGCGGGCGGGGAGGGGGGGGCCTCCGGGGAACGGGGGGATCCCCTTGCCGGTACCAGGGAATAGCCAGGGGGGATTCCCTTGCCACGTGGCTCGCCCTCCATCAGCCTCTGCGGCTGGGGAGGGGGGGGCCAGAGGGAGGACGAGGAGAGGCACAACAACCCCCCACGGTTTTTTGCCACGACGGTTCCCCCAACAGATTGGTCGTGGGTATCCCCCAACCCCCCCCGCCCCCCCCAGGGTTGGAGCACGGGACACTCAGTGGGGTTACATGGCAGTGGTATAATGTGCTGTAATTGATTTCTTTCAACATTGGATAAAGTTATGATCAATGCTACAGTAGAATGGCCGTGGGTATTGCTGCATACCGCATTCGTAGTGATAGCGGGCTGTATGTGGGGAATAAAGTGTATACACCTCGGTGTGGTTATAATGCGTTGTATTCGGGGTATGGTTATAATGCGTTGTATTCGGGGTATAAGGCATACGAGCTGCATTTGAGGTACAATTGGCTGTAATTGGGTTACATGGCGTATATTGTATTTGGATTATAGGGGGTGTGTATATACCGCATCCGAAGTTACAATGGGCTGTAATGGGGTGACATGGTGTATATAGTGTGTATACTGCACTCGTAGTTACGTTCTGTACGATAGGGTGTGTATAGGTGCTGCATTCGCCGTTACAATGTACTGTAACTGGGGTACATGGCGTATATAGTGTATATACTGCATTCACGGTTACGTGCTGCATGTGGAGTATAAGGTGTATTTATGCTGCATTCAGTGTTGTAATGTGCTGTAATTGGGTTACATGGCGGGTATAGTGTATATACCGCAGTCAGGGTTAAGTGCGGTATGTGGATTATAAGGTGTACATTTGCTGCACGCAGGGTTATAAGGTGTCGTAATTGGGGTACATGGCGTATATTGAGTATATACTGCATTCACGGTTACGTGCTGCATGTGGAGTATAAGGTGTATTTATAGAGTGACCATTCTTCCCGGTTTTGCCGGCACAGTCCCGTTTTTTTCTGTGCTGTCCCGGTTGACAGTCCGTCCCGGAAATGTCCCGGGTTTTGCCCCTGGTGACTGGTACCGTGCGCGAGTCGGCGGCAGTGCGCGGAGGCGGCGGCATGAGGAGGATGCGGCGGCCGTATTTTTTTTTCCCCCCAATAGCAGGATGCCGGGGGCGGGGCTTTAGAGTAGAAGCAGGGGATTGGTTGGAGGTTAGGATATGCCGGGGGCGGGGCTTAGTATAAGGGACGGATGTAGTGTGTGTGTGTGTGTGTGTGTGTGTGTGTGTGTGTGTGTGTGTGTTCACCAGAAGGAAGGCTCACAGCTGGCAACTGAAACTGCCGGCAGACTGGAAAAAAGCCTCACTACTTCTGGCTCCCTACAGTGGCATTACAGGTAAGCACCATGTCGCCTGTGTGTGTGTGACTGCCCCCTTCCCAGTCTGTGTGTGTGTGTCTGCCCCCCCTCCCAGTCTGTGTGTGTGTGTATGACTGCCCCCCTCCCAGTCTGTGCAAGTGTGACTGCCCCACCTCCCAGTGTGTGTGGGTATGACTGCCCGCCTCCCAGTCTGTGTGGGTGACTGCCTCCCCTCCCAGTCTGTGTGGGTATGACTGCCCGCCTCCCAGTCTGTGTGGGTGACTGCCTCCCCTCCCAGTCTGTGTGTGTGTGTGTGTGTGACTGCCCCCCTCCCAGTCTGTGTGTGTGTGACTGCCCCACCTCCCAGTGTGTGTGTGACTGCCCCCTCCCAGTGTGTGTGTGACTGCCCCCTCCCAGTGTGTGTGTGACTGCCCCCCCTCCCATTGTGTGTGACTGCCCCCTCCCTGTGTGTGTGTGACTGCCCCCCTCCCAGTGTGTGTGACTGCCTCCCCTCCCAGTGTGTGTGTGACTGGCCCCACCCAGTGTGGGTGTGTGACTGCCCCCCTCCCAGTGTGGGTGTGTGACTGCCCCCCTCCCAGTGTGTGTGTGACTGCCCCCGCACCCAGTGTGTGTGTGTGTGTGTGTGTGTGTGTGTGTGTGTGTGTGTGACTGCCCCTCCCTCCCAGTGTGTGTGTGACTGCCCCCCTCCCAGTGTGTGTGTGACTACCCCCCTCCCAGTCTGTGTGTGTGTCACTGCCCCCCCTCCCAGTCTATGTGTGTGTGACTGCCCCCCCTCCCAGTCTGTTTGTGTGTGTGACTGCCCTCCCCCTCCCAGTCTGTGTGTGTGTGACTTCCCCTCTCCCAGTCTGTGTGTGTGTGACTGCCCCCCCTCCCAGTGTATGTTTGACTGCCCCGCTCCCAGTCTGTGTGTATGTGTGACTGCCCCCTCCCAGTGTGTGTGTGTGACTGTCCCCCCTCCCAGTCTGTTTGTGTGTGTGACTGCCCTCCCCCTCCCAGTCGGTGTGTGTGTGACTGCCCCTCTCCCAGTCTGTGTGTGTGTGACTGCCCCCCTCCCAGTGTATGTTTGACTGCCCCCCTCCCAGTCTGTGTGTATGTGTGACTGCCCCCTCCCAGTCTGTGTGTGTGTCTGTCTGCCCCCTGCCACTGTGTGATGCCCCTCTCCCAGTGTGTGTAAGTGCCCCCTCCAAGTCTGTGTGTGTGTGTGTGTGTCTGCCCCCCTCCCATTCTCTGTGTGTGTGTGTCTGCCCCCCTCCCATTCTGTGTGTGTGTGTCTGCCCCCCTCCCATTCTGTGTGTGTGTGTGTGTGTGTCTGCCCCCTCCCATTCTGTGTGTGTGTGTGTCTGCCCCCCTCCCATTCTGTGTGTGTGTGTGTGTGTGTGTGTGTTTGCCCCCCTCCCATTCTGTGTGTGTGTGTGTCTGCCCCCCTCCCATTCTGTGTTTGTGTGTGACTGCCCCCCCAGTGTGTGTGTGACTGCCCCCTCCCAGTGTCTGTGTGTATCAGTGACAGAATGTATACAGACACCAACCCACTCACCCACTCACCCACGTGTCAGTCAGTCACCCACGTGTCAGTCAGTCACCCACCCACGTGTCAGTCAGTCACCCACCCACGTGTCAGGCAGTCAGTCACCCACCCACGTGTCAGGCAGTCAACCCAAGTGTCAGGCAGGCACCCACCCAAGTGTCAGGCAGTCTCCCACCCACCCCCCCAAGTTTCAGGCAGTCTCCCACCCACCCAAGTGTCAGGCAGTCTCCCTCCCACCCACCCAAGTGTCAGGCAGTCTCCCTCCCACCCACCCAAGTGTCAGGCAGTCAGTCACCCACCCACGTGTCAGGCAGTCAGTCACCCACCCACGTGTCAGGCAGTCAACCCAAGTGTCAGGCAGTCACCCACCAAGTGTCAGGCAGTCTACCACCCACCCCCCCAAGTTTCAGGCAGTCTCCCACCCACCCAAGTGTCAGGCAGTCGCCCTCCCACCCACCCAAGTGTCAGGCAGTCTCCCTCCCACCCACCCAAGTGTCAGGCAGTCAGTCACCCACCCACGTGTCAGGCAGTCAGTCACCCACCCACGTGTCAGGCAGTAAACCCAAGTGTCAGGCAGTCACCCACCAAGTGTCAGGCAGTCTACCACCCACCCCCCCAAGTTTCAGGCAGTCTCCCACCCACCCAAGTGTCAGGCAGTCTCCCACCCACCCACCCAAGTGTCAGGCAGTCTCCCACCCACCCACCAAAGTGTCAGGCAGTCTCCCACCCACCCACCCAAGTGTCAGGCAGTCTCACACCCACCCACCCAAGTGTCAGGCAGTCTACCACCCACCCACCCAAGTGTCAGGCAGTCTCCCACCCACCCACCCAAGTGTCAGGCAGTCTCCCACCCACCCACCCAAGTGTCAGGCAGTCTAAGTGTCAGGCAGTCAAAGTGTCAGGCAGTCAACCCAAGTGTCAGACAGTCTCCCACCCACCCAAGTGTCAGGCAGACTCCCATAACCCACCCACCCACCCAAGTGTCAGCAGTCTCCCATAAAAGTGTCAGGCAGTCTCCCATAACCCAGCCACCCGTCAGGCAGTCTCCCATACCCTAGAGAAAGTGCAGCGCACCATGATCCAGAGAAGAGGCAGGTCTGGCAAAAATCTATCTTTATTAGAAAGTCATAAAAACAAGGGATGCAACCCCACCCCACTCTGCCACATAACCAGGATGCTGACGCCCACCTGATGACGTCAGAGCTACCATATGGCGCCCCCTAGTGACGTCAGACGTCAGACGTCTAAATCCCTGGCAATACAGCATAGAGCTGTCTTGGAGGACTGCAGCCACAGCCACACCTCTGCCCAGACTGAACACTCCCCCATGTGTGGCTGTGGCTGCAGTCCTCCAAGACAGCTCTATGCTGTATTGCCAGGGATTTAGACCTAGACGTCTGACGTCACTAGGGGGCGCCATGTGGTAGCTCTGACGTCATCAGGTGGGCGTCAGCATCCTGGTTATGTGGCAGAGCCGGGAGGGGTGAGTATCAGGGGGGGGTGGTATATATTGTGACTGTTTTCTTGTGTTTGGTAGCCTTCACCTTGAGAAAGGCAGTATTTGACTGCCGAAACGTTGGACTTTATGGCATATTAAACCTCCTTTGAGTAAGACCGTGTGCCTGCTTCTTCTTCTTTGTCCGGCTACAGGAAGGGTCAGGAGACAGGGAGGACAGAGGCAGGAGAACCCCATCTGGCTCCGGCCTTGCCTGTCCCTACGAATACAAACATACAACCCCTCACTGAATAACATAGCCCTAATCCCATGTAATAATCCTGGGTGTAAACAAAATAATGGTTTTATGAATATTGTAATAGTTTAATAGGGACCTAGGAGGTGGCCAGTGGGGCTGTTATGTGTATTTGTGTTTATTGAGGGTAGCGGGGGTGGGTGAACGGGGTATTGGCCCCAAGGATGGGTGTTTAGGCCTACCGGGTGGGGGGGTAGTGGGAGGGGTTAACCCCTTCATTACCTTAGCAGTATTAACCGCTAAGTTAAAGAAGAGGTTAAGTCATCCCCCAACCCCCTGGCAAGGCCTAAACACCCACCCAGGGCCAAATACCACCTTCACCCACCCCCGCTACCCACAATAAGCCTGGCACGGGTGTATAACCCCTTCATTGCCTTGGCGGTAATGAAATTGCCTGTAAATGCATTTTTTATGCATGCGATTCCTGCCGGGGGTCTCTGGTGCTGATATTAATGGGTATCAGCTCTGGGACACATGCATGTTATTTTCATCGCAGCTTCACCCCACCTTCTTGCCAACTTTTTTGGCGGGACAATTTGGAGAAGAAACAGCAATTTTAAAGTGGCAATCAGCCGCAATAAGCTGATCAGAGCTTATAGAATTGAGCGTGTTTGAAAAACTGGCGATCAATGCCGAAAAGTGGCTTATCACCGCACGTCTGCAGATTTTATTTATTTATTTATTTTCCGGCAAAAAAAAAAAACGGTTATTTTTGCTCTAATCGCCAGCTTCTCTGGGCTTACTGAATCGCTGTAGGCGATTACTGCATGAGGGCCTTTGTTCCTGTAAAGTACACCTAGTTTGGCATAGGATTTGGATGTCAGGGTATCAATGTGCAACCCAAATGTTAAATGGGAGTTGAACTATATGCCCAGATATTTCAAACCAGTAACAGGGGCTAGGATGGTATTAGAGTTGGTTTTTATCTGAAGCTCTGTCATTGGCAGCTTTAGCAATTTAGCTCTGGTCCCAAATACCATTGTTACAGTCTTGTCAGTGTTTAAAATCAGTTTGTTTTGGGAAATCCAGTTTCAAGTCTCAAAAAATCAGATTGAAGTACGTGTTCAAGGTCAGAGAGGCGAGGGCTGCGTGCATATAGGATAAGATCTAAGGCCTCTCACAATAACCCGTTAGGAATATTAATTCCTCATCTATCCGACATAAGTATAAAATATACTCTACCTAGACCCCTAATACAGAGTTACCCACCTTATACGGGAGCAGCTGCCAGACGAGTATAGTAAATGTATCTTATTTCTTTTACCACTGGAGGGCAGCGTGGAGTTACATGGAGTGGCGCCCGTAAGGACGACGTGCCAGTTAGGCGGAAGGAGACGCGCACACACTTTTATGTGAAACGGATATATTTGGGGAGGGATTTAGGAGTCTGAGTGAGAAAATTGATATTTTGTCACAATGGAAAAATGGAAAAATTAACCATTTAAATATGCACAGATTTTATCCCACTTTTGGAAATTAGGGATGTTGCCTAAAAGTCTGAGAATGCACAAAGTGCCACCCATGGGCTTTAATGAAGCAGCATTTGTGGGATAAAGGGAACAGCATTCTGTATAAAGGTATTTTGGGCTCGATATAAATAATTGAAGCCAAAAACTAATATTAAGGGGCCTATGCAGAGAGCAGCGCGAACGGAAATTTCGGCGTTTTTTAGCGCTATATGGCTATAATAAGGTTGGAAATGGCGAGTTGAGTAAAAAGCGCCATTTTTTTTTTTTTTTTAGTAGAACTCGCCGCACGGCTGGCGAGAACCAAAATCTCGCCAGTTTTGAAAAGGGCCGTATGCAGAAAGGTACGATCGCCATCTAGGGGCTGTTCGCGCCATTAAAATGGAGAGAAATTCTACAATTAGCTCCGCCAACAAAAGTTGGCAGGAAACTGGAGCTCACCGGCGAGAGTGAAAAGAAAAAAAAACCGCTCTTTTTTTCAAACATGTTTCACCAGCGCGCATCTTGCCGGTTGAAACTCTCCATAATCAAGCATGATTTTAAATGCAGTTTTCTGACCTTTCTGCATATGGAGATAAAATCACGCCATTACAGGTACAATTTATTACCAATTCCAATTATTTCCAGCGCTGCTCTCTGCATAGGCCCTTAAGTAAATTGAGAATGGAAAAATATTCAGCACAAACGTACAGAATGTGATGTTCTGAGAGATCTTACAGATGTTATCAAATCCCACAATGAATATATAGAAAATGTCTGTATAGAACGAGTCAAACAAGAATATGCCAATAAAACGTTTAATTGGGAGATACAGGGGCCACAATTCAGGTCAGTTAGCTGGAAGAAGGGAAGCCGGTCAGCCGGTAGAGCTGGTCAGCCTGTCAGCCAGTAGAGCAGGTCAGCCGGTCAGCCAGAAGAGCAGGTCAGCCGGTCAGCCAGTAGAGCAGATCAGCCAGTAGAGCAGGTCAGCCGGTCAGCTCTGAGATCAGCATTACTTATATCCCCTAAACGTTGTCCCCTGCATGTAATGCGCAGAACAGCCTACACTGCATATACTGTACATGAGATACTTAACCCTTTCTTTTCGCTCGACTCTAATCTGAATGATTTGCTAATTGGTTTGTAATTAGAGAGATATTTGTAGCAGAATCCCATGTATGTTCTTTTTACCTTTTTAGATACCGTTTTGTGTTATAAAAGATATGACAGATCAGAGGGGCTTCCTGTTTGCACTCGTGTTTTGGCAGAAGTGTATATGTGACCCTATAAATCTCCCTCACACCCGGCTTGGCAGTGTGACACTAGTGCAGCGACCTGGGGAAGAATCACTGAGCTGTTAGCAATAGATACAACGGATAGAAAAGACACTACACATAGGTTGGATTAAAGAGAGTATTTTATTGAAATAATTAATCTCTTTGCTGGTAGGGGCCTGCAGCACATTGCAGAGCGATATAGTAACACGCAGAGCAATGCACTGCAGGCCCCTCCGGCAGCAAAGGAGTGAAGACCAATGCAGGGTGTATAAAGATCTCACTGATAATTCATGCACAAAGGGCAGTTTGTTGCTGTGATCCAGAGGAAGGCGAAACATAACCCCTGCTGTGCAATGGGGGAAAAAAATTCCTTCCTGACCCCATTAAATGGCGATCGGATGGTCCCTGGATCACTGCGCAGTGAGATCAGATGGAACAGCACAGATCAGCGTTGTTATACACAGGGGCACACTCAGTATATAGAGATGCGGGTGATGGGGCCCTTGTGCCCCTGTGTATAACTCACCTGCTCCCCCATCCCCCTGCATATCTATCCCATTCACCCCTTTTCCTCCCGCATACCTCGCAGGGCCGGCCGGCCATTAGGCGGTCGCCTAGCGCGCAAAGGTCCTAGGGGCGCATTAATAATCATTATTATTTTTTCCTCTTATTATTTCTAATTTATTTATCTTTTTAAAATTATTATTCTTTTTTTTATCCAGTATTTTGGCGCCCTTTTATTTTTATTTTGCGTCGCGCTGGGGTGCGGTCGCACCCCCTGCAGCCCCGATAGCTACGCCACTGTTTATTTTATTATTTTATTTATCTTATTATTTTTTATACAACTGGGGCACAAATTTTAAGTTTCGCCTGGGGCGCATGAAACCCGTGCTCCGGCCCTGCTCCTTGTTCTCTCTCACCCTCTCACGCCCAATATCCCAATCTCCCTATAGTACCTGCCCCTCCCGCAGCCTTCCTGATCTTATCTGCCTCTCCTGCGGTCAAACCAACTTCTCAGGGCCCCTAGAATACCCCTGGATCTACGCCCTGGCTCCTCTGCTACCTGCTCCCGGGGTCTGCTGCTCCGCCTAAAAAAGGTGAAGCAGCAGATCTGTCCGCACCTCTCGTATTCTGCTACCTGCTCCCGGGGTCTTCTCCTCCGCCTAAAAAATGTGAAGCAGCAGATCCGTCCACACCTCTCGTATTCTCCTAGGCCATCGTCCACCACGTCGCCAGACTTGACATCCGCTTCGTCGTCTGCCTCATCGGCCGCCTTGTAGCCCACCTCTTCGCACCACTTGACGCCCGCTTTATCGTATGCCTCGTCGTCCGCCTCGTAGCCCGCCTCGTCGTCTGGTGGCACAAAGGGCACCACCTTCGTGCGTGTCCTGATCTGCAGGAGACATGAAGTGTTTGTAACCAGGGACAGTGATACTCTGTATCGCAAGAGCTCCTGTGCCACGTATACCCCCTCCCCAATACCACGTTATACCGCCCTCCACAGGGCAAATACCCGTTATACCCACCTCCCCAGGCTCAGTACCCAGTTATACAACCCTCCCAAGGCCCAGTACCCAGTTATACAACCCTCCCAAGGCCCAGTACCCTGCTATACGCCCCTCCCCAGGCCCAGTACCCGTTATACCCACCTCACCAGGCCCAGAACCCGTTATACCCACCTCACCAGGCCCAGTACCCATTATATACCCCTCCCCAGAAGGTCATGTTTCTATTTATCAAAAATACATTGAGTTACCTCTGGTTTTCAAGCATGTCCTGGGGGAGTTATCACAGAGACACAGAAACGTCGCTGAGTTTGGTGAGTAACTCCCTTAAACTCTCAGCAGTTGAATTCCCCATTAGGCGCTTAATGCGTTAAAAACAAGCGTTGCTATTTCTTTGCATGAAGTTGCAGGTAATTGGAAGAGTTACACAGTGACGGCTATTTCATCACTCACCTTCTTCCATCGAATCGGTCTTAGCGGTAGTGATCTCAGTATTATTTCCTCCTTCACATCGGATATCCATATCCATTCTTCGCCTCTGATCTGTATGCAAGACAATGCTTTAAGACAGGGTTGCGCAACCTTTTTCCCCTGCTCCCCCCTCCACCCTCCCCACCTTGTCTCCGACGTTCTGATGTAACGACGTCATGTGATATCACGTTGCTATGGCAATGCCACATCATGTGACGCCACGTTGCTGTCTCCAGAAGCCGCCGGAGACAAGGAAAGGGAACTTACAGAGGCCTTGCGCGCGATTTCCGGCATTTCATTTAAATGCTGTGGGGAAGAGCGAGGGGCCACTGTAAGCGCCGAGCCCCTCCCCAAGAAAATGTCGTACCCCTGCTTTAAGAGATATTCTAGGACCCTCCAACTCCTCCATCGGACCCTTCCTCATATTGACTGACCTTGCAGTGCTCTGCACTGACTTGCACTGACCTGCTATGATGCCTCTCAAAATACCATGCTAACTCATTCTGAACATACATGTGTCCTTTCTACATGTTACTCAGCTTGTATGGGCCACAGACAGCTTTCCCGGGGTCCAGGACTAGTTGCCACCGGGGACACTCACCCATGGGTCGGCGACCTTGCGAGAACCCACCCCCCCAACCTGTTTTCTCTTGCATTGCCATAGACAACAACATTTCAGCCTGCTGGTCTTTCTCAGGTAAAGTGGCTAAACCCACTAAAGCCAGTAAAGAAAGGCCAGCAGCCGAAACATTGTAGTCTGTGGCACAATAAATTATCTTTTTTTATTCAAATCCGTGTGCCCTTTTCCATCAATCATATTGTATCCATTGGACGAAATGCCGGTCTTCCCTGAGACTAAGGGGCACCGGTAAAAGTATCACTAATTGTTTTTTTTAGTGTGCAGCAAATCCCCATCATTTTTGCGTTCTCTTGCTCTGCCCCAATCTGACACACCACCTTGCTCTCTCACCCCCCTCTTACACTCCCGCGTCACCCTTTCCTTCCCCAAAGGTTGTCCTTTAATCAGATCTTACCCAAATTGTCTCCATCTCCCTTGGAAATGTTCTGTCTTTAAACTGTGCGGCTCCTCTTGATCCGAACTTTCTTAGCTGACCCCTTTAGGTTTCGGCTCCGAGGGTCTAAAAAATAAGCGACTCCGAAAAGATGTGAAATATGCGCACGGGTCCTAATGGGGCACTGAGGGGGAGAATTAAATACTAGTAAATATAATCTACTGTGCTAACAAATATAATCTATTAACTAACAAATATAACTTATTAAACTAAGAAATATAACTTATTAAACTAAGAAATATAATTTATTAAACTAAGAAATATAACTTATTAAACTAAGAAATATAATTTATTAAACTAAGAAATATAACTTATTAAACTAACAAATATATCTTATTAAACTAAGAAATATAATTTATTAAACTAAGAAATATAACTTATTAAACTAAAAAATATAACTTATTAAACTTACAAATATAATCTATTTAACTAAATAAATATCTATTAAACTAAATAAATATCTATTCAACTAAATAAATATAATCTACTTCAAAACAATACAATAAAAAGCTGAAATGATACGTTAACCAAGCCACAGATGTGATGCCAATGAGCGTTGAACTCCTTGCAGATCCACCGTCAGCTGGTTGTGGCAGAAAGTGGTGACATGCAGTAGAACAGAGTGGTTGAGCTGTAACCACGGCAGTCAGGTCAGAAATCAACACAATATTTTTTGAAATTTAGAATGAGAATGTTCAGTATGTCACATTCTGGGCTCAGACACTGAGCCCTGTCACATGTTAGCAGCTTGTGATAATAGAAAGTATCCATATACTGGGATGTGATAAGAGACATTATAGTCATTTTATACTGGGTCCCATAACCTGCTTTATATGAAGTATCATTTTACACTAGTAGAGATGTTACATTTTGAAAAAATAGCGCTTCTGGCGACAATGTTCATTTTCTCTACAAATGATAAATGAAAAAGTTGGATAAAACGTTATATGTGTGTGTGCGCGCGCAATATATATATATATATATATATATATATGAGTAAAAAGAGAAAAAAGTAACCCGTATGGGAGCACTCAGGTATGCAGATTAACATATAGTATTTTATTTATTTGACACAGTGCAAAAAAGGATAAGTAAACAGTACATGATTAAAAACACTTAAAAAAGGCTAGGACCCCTGTCACGGGTACTACCCATAGACACAAGTGGGCAAAACTAGGGAATGACTCAAATTGTCAACCCTTAACATGAAAATGGATAGTGACTCAAGAAACACTTGGATAGGTCAGAATAAATCACAACGGGTTAATGGGTTCACAGGCACCTATACAAAGCTAAAGATAATACGTACTACACACCAATGAAGTGACTAGTCAAAATATAAATGACAATCTTAAACCATCATGAATCTGCTTGAGCATACAATTATGTAACCAATACCAACAGCACAAATAAATCACTTGAAGGAAAAAGGTGGCATGATGGGATGAAGTCACTAGATGTGTAGAGCAATGAAGTGTGTGAATAGCATGTATGGAAAATTGCCTGATGAACACCTATTAGATAACCTTGTGTGTGTTGTCAGTATCCATAATGAAAAAATAGAGTGTCACAGTCCAGAGATTAGTTGCACCAGTGCTGGGTAGCATAGTTACGTGAACATCTGTCAGGGGTCCTGCCTAGCACCCCCACTCCGACGCACCCCCACTCCAAGTCTAAGTCTCTGGACGAAACGCGTCGGAGTGGGGGTGATAGGCAGGCCCCCTGACAGATGTTCACGTAACTATGCTACCCAGCACTGGTGCAACTAATCTCTGGACTGTGACACTCAATTTTTTCATTATGGATACTGACAACACACACAAGGTTATCTAATAGGTGTTCATCAGGCAATTTTCCATACATGCTATTCACACACTTCATTGCTCTACACATCTAGTGACTTCATCCCATCATGCCACCTTTTTCCTTCAAGTGATTTATTTGTGCTGTTGGTATTGGTTACATAATTGTATGCTCAAGCAGATTCATGATGGTTTAAGATTGTCATTTATATTTTGACTAGTCACTTCATTGGTGTGTAGTACGTATTATCTTTAGCTTTGTATAGGTGCCTGTGAACCCATTAACCTGTTGTGATTTATTCTGACCTATTCCAAGTGTTTCTTGAGTCACTATCCATTTTCATGTTAAGGGTTGACAATTTGAGTCATTCCCTAGTTTTGCCCACTTGTGTCTATGGGTAGTACCCGTGACAGGGGTCCTAGCCTTTTTTAAGTGTTTTTAATCATGTACTGTTTACTTATCCTTTTTTGCACTGTGTCAAATAAATAAAATACTATATGTTAATCTGCATACCTGAGTGCTCCCATACGGGTTACTTTTTTCTCTTTTCACTCATACTATTTACAACCCGTGAGCACCGCCAATTCTTACTGATGTAAAGTTATTTATTGGCTTATGGTGGCATTAATATTGCAAAAGTAGATGCGAGGTTTTTTTCCCCACCTTCCCCCCTTTTTTCCCCCCGTTATTTGAACACATATATATATATATATATATATATATATATATATATATATATATATATATATATATATATATATATATATATATATATATATATATACATGTAGAGGTATCAGTACTGTGTTAGCCGAGCTTCAATAATCAAAAAATAAATAGATGATACCGTTCTGTGGCTAACGAAATGCTTTTATTTGTGCGAGCTTTCGAGATACACTGATCTCTTCTTCCGGCGATGTTACAATGAATGAAGCAAGGATAACTTAAAAACAGTGTCTCTTGGAATGTTATCTGTGCTTCTCCTTCCCCCGGTGTGGATGTGTTTTATGGCTAGAGGTGTCAAAGGGTAACTGAAAGCAAGTGAAGAAAGAGTGTGTATGTGTATCAGTGTGAATAAAAATGAATGGAGAGCCCACAGTATAAACAGTGCTCTACACAAAGTGTGTGTGGAGTGAGAGGGATATAAATGGTGTGGGTGGGTGTGGAAATGTGAGAGTTTGTAGCACAACTAAAAGTGTGTGTGGATACTATGTGGTCCCTATTGGTGTATATGGATGGAAAAATAAGGAGTATTAGTATGTGTGAGAGACAGCTGTGTGTGCATACATATAGCACAGTATGTACAGACATGGCCTTTAGCGCTCATGGGAAGAGAGTTCGCTAGTGTCAGTAATGACTCATAAAATTTCGATCTCTGTTTAGGCCACTGCTAAGTGTCCCGAACAGTTGCATAAATTTGTATTCATGCAACCGTCTCTCTTTCGGGGTTTTAAGATTACCTTTGAGTATGGCAACCCTCAGATCGTTCATCTTATGGCCAGAGTCAGAGAAATGTTCGCCAACAGGACTGTCTCTTGTTCCGCGTGTGATGCTGTGGCGATGCAGGTTCATTCTCTTGTTTAGCCCCTGTCCTGTCTCACCTATGTAGTAGCAGCCCCCTGGGCATTTCATGCACATGATGAGGTACACGACATTGCTGGAGGAACAGGTGAACCCTCCTCTGATTTTGTATTCCCGATTCTTGTGTGGTATTTGTATTGTGTCCGCTGTGTAGAGCATTGCGCAGGTTTTGCATCTTGGGTCCTGGCATGGTTTTGTCCCGCATTCAGTTGTACTGCTGAATACTTTACTCCTCACCATAATATTCTTGAGATTATGGGGTTGTCTGTATGATAATAAGGGTGCTTCAGGGAAGACCTGTTGCAGTCTTGTATCTTCCTGGAGGATGGGTTGTAGTTTCCTGGCGATCTTGCGTAGGTCTCCTAGGTGTGGGTTATATGTGACCACCAAAGGAACCCTGTCGCTTGTCTCCTTCTGTTTGTATTCAAGGAGATCACTTCTTGGTATTCTGGTGGCCATATATATATATATATATACTGTAAATATTCCTGTATATTCATTTGCATGTCTTAGACAGGTCTGCAACCCTGTATTTCACCATTATCTTTAACCTTAATAGTCGTATATATATATATATATATATATATATATATATATATATATATATACATATATATATATATATACATATATATATATATTTATATATATATATATATACATACACATATAGTATGTATATATATATATCATACTATATGTATATATATAGTCTGTTTTATACACACATACACGTGTGTGTGTGTGTATATGTGTGTGTGTGTGTATATATATATATATATTGTGACAAACGGCTTACTCCGGGGCTCCGTCGTTTGTCCGGGACTGTTTAGAACACGGTCTTTTAGGGTAGGTTAAATGATGAGGCGTCACGTACTGTTCCTTTAAACAGGCTATGCCTGTTTTATTCAGTCCCAGGCACTGAGACTGCCACAGTGCATACAACAGAAAACAGATCAAAACAAAAGCTGCTCACCTGAGCGATAACTTAACTTAGATATCCCTGACTCAGGGTTGGAAGTGGCTTTTCCACTTCCAACATCAAAACACGGTACTTTTGCAGTCTTACACAAATGAACAGAAAGATTGAACCTGTTTGGGGAAGAGGCTTCTCCCCTCTGTAGTTCAGCAGCCTTCCAGCCTCCTGGCTCTTGTGGGGAGCCCAGAGCAAACAGGAAATCAGTCTTTCATACCTGATTCCTAATTAGCATGACAGGTGACAGAAATCAGGCAGCAGACAAACTCTGGTCTGGATCTCTCATCCCTCAGTTCCAGCGCTTGCCAAACTGTGGGATGGAGTGTATGTATTATAAGGCTGCACTCCCAGGCCAAACAGGATAGAAACTGTCTAGTATCCTGGGAGCCCTATATACGGAATTTATTACCATCCCCTGGTTTCTGTCACATATCCTCCCCCCCAGCTCAGACCTCGAGGGATGAGCGACCATGGATATTAGGGAGTGCATCCTTGACAACCCGTCAGCATTGCCATGTTTGTGCCCTGACCTGTGTTCCACAGAAAATTTAAAGGGTTGTAGGCTTAGGAACCACCTGGTCACTCTAGCATTCTTTTCCCTGTTTTGACACATCCAGGTAAGGGGTGCATGATCTGTGACCAACCGGAATTTTCTCCCCAACAGGTAGTATTTGAGCGTCTCTACAGCCCACTTTATTGCGAGACACTCTTTCTCTACTATGGAGTAATTTTTCTCCTGGGGATTTAGTTTCCTACTTAAATAAAGGATGGGGTGCTCATCACCTTGAGACTCCTGGGAGAGTACCGCCCCCAGCCCTACCTCAGATGCGTCGGTTTGGACTACGAACTCTTTGGAGAAGTCAGGTGTGACCAACACTGGTTGGGCACAGAGAGCTTCTTTCAGGCTTCTAAAGGCCTGTTCGGTTTCGGGGGACCACTTTACCATTAGCGGTCCTCTTGCTTTTGTGAGGTCAGTTAGTGGGGTTGCCTTAGTTGCAAAATTGGGAATAAACCTTCTATAGTACCCAATTAACCCCAAAAAGGTCCTTACTTGTTTTTTTGTAACTGGCCTTGGCCAATTTTGTATCGCCTCCACTTTGAGTGTTTGGGGTTTGAGTAAACCTCTGCCAATAGAATATCCCAGATACTTGGCCTCCTCCAGACCAATAGTGCATTTAGCGGGGTTAACAGTTAGTCCAGCAGACCGGACTGCGTCAAGCACAGCTTGGACCTTTGGAAGGTGGGATTGCCAATCTTCACTATGGATTACCACATCATCCAGGTAGGCGGCAGCATACCGAGCATGTGGTTTTAAAATTTTATCCATCATTCTTTGGAATGTGGCGGGAGCTCCATGTAAGCCAAAAGGCAACACCTTATACTGAAAGAGGCCGTCTGGGGTTGAGAAGGCTGTCTTTTCTTTTGCCCTTTCTGTGAGGGGAACCTGCCAGTACCCTTTTGTTAGGTCTAGGGTTGTGAGATATCGGGCTTTGCCCAGTCTCTCTACAAGTTCATCTACCCTGGGCATAGGATAAGTATCAAATTTTGACACCGCGTTTAGTTTCCGGTAGTCATTACAAAACCTTGTTGTACCATCTGGCTTTGGGACTAAGACTATAGGGCTGTTCCACCCACTTTGGGATTCCTCAATTACACCTAGTTTTAGCATTTTTTTAACCTCTAAACTTATAGCCTTTCTTTTGGCCTCTGGGATTCGGTACGGTTTAAGGTTAACTCGGACCCCCGGTTCAGAGACTAGGTCATGTTCAATTACGCTAGTTCTACCTGGCCGTATAGAGAAGATTTCTTTGTTTCTTTTCACTAAATTCTGAACCTCTCGTTTCTGATGAACAGACAGGGTTTCAGCTATGCTAACCTCTGGGTCAGTTTCTTGATTCTCTGACGGATCTGGGGGTACTAGGGTTAACAAGACTTCTCTATCTTTCCAGGGCTTGAGTAGGTTTATATGGTAAATTTGCTCAGGTTTCCTCCTACCTGGCTGTCTTACCTTATAATTTACTTCTCCCACTCTTTCCAAGACCTCATATGGCCCATGCCATTTAGCAAGGAATTTACTCTCCACGGTGGGAACCAGAACTAGTACCCTATCACCTGGAGAAAAAATTCTGACCCTAGCACCCTTATTATATGTATTCCTCTGTGCTTCTTGAGCTTTCTCCATGTGTTCCCTCACTATGGGTAGGACTGCAGCAATGCGGTCCTGCATCTGGGCAACATGCTCTATTACACTTCTGTAAGGGGTAACCTCGTGTTCCCAAGTCTCTTTGGCTATATCCAGTAAGCCCCTTGGGTGTCGGCCATACAATAGTTCAAACGGGGAGAAGCCTGTGGATGATTGGGGAACTTCCCTAATGGCAAATAACAGGTACGGTAACAAACAATCCCAGTTTTTCCCATCTTTATCAACCGCCCGCCGTAACATGCTCTTTAAGGTTTTATTGAACCTTTCCACTAAACCATCTGTTTGTGGATGATAGACTGAGGTTCTGAGATGCTTGATTTTTAGGAGTTTACATAGCTCTTTCGTTACTTGGGACATAAATGGTGTTCCCTGGTCAGATAGAATCTCTTTAGGAATCCCGACCCGGGAAAACAGAACTACTAACTCTTTTGCTATGTTTTTAGCTGAGGTGCTACGTAGGGGAACTGCCTCCGGATATCGGGTGGCATAATCTAATATTACCAATATATGCTGATGTCCCCTAGCAGACTTTATTAGGGGTCCTACTAGATCCATAGCAATCCGGTCAAATGGTACCTCTATTATGGGAAGGGGTACCAATGGGCTGCGGTACGCCTTGAACGGGGCGGTGATCTGACATTCTGGGCATGAGTAACAATAATTCGTAATTTCTGCCAGAACCCCAGGCCAATAGAAGCTTCGGAGAACCTTTTCTTTTGTCTTTTCCACCCCTAGGTGTCCCCCCAATGGATGACTATGTGCGAGGTGTAATACTACGTTACGGAATGTCCGTGATACCAACAATTGTTTAGTTGTAACTGATTTCCTTTTATCAACCCGATATACTAGGTCGTTCTCTACCTCGAAGTAGGGGTAAGCAAGTGACCTATCTGGTTGGCCAGGAGTACTATTCTGGTCCCGTATATTTCCCCTTGCTACTGCTAATGTGGGGTCCTCCCACTGGGCCTTCTTAAAACTCCCAGGACTGACCTCTAGGTCAGCGAGGGTCTTATCCGGTTCTGGGGTGGTAAGTGTCTGCTCAACATCTTGATTTGGGGTATTCCCTACCAAAGTAGTGATGGGGAAGGGAATTTTACAGCACTCCTCCTTTTCCCCCTTCTTATTTGGGCCCTCGTCAACCTCCATTTCTGAAAAAGGGAAAGGATTTGTTTCTTCTAATACTTCGTTATGGTCCGCTATTGAACTCTGGGCGCTATTCTGAGCGGGGGACCACATTTTTAGAAAATGGGGAAAGTCAGTCCCTATTAACACATCATGTGCCAGTTTGGGTACAATACCCACCTTGAAATCTAAAGAACCAAACTCTGTTTCAAAAAAAACATCAACAGTGGAATATTCATGATTATCCCCATGTATACAACAAATTGCCACTCTTTGTGAACTGTTTCCCTGTTTCTTCTTAATGGGCAAGAGGTATTCGGACACTAGTGTGACCATGCTCCCAGAGTCAAGAAGTGCCCGAACCCTCTTACCATTAACCTTTACAAATGCCCACAGATGGTTATTCAAGGGGTCCTCTGGGCTAGGGCCCATACATTGGGACAACAGCGAATAAGGTTCCACGCTGTTGCATTGCATGGGCTCATCATTTAGTGGGCAGATTTTTGCTGTGTGGCCCCTCTCATGACAATTTACACATTTAGGTACATAGTCTGTGTCCCACTTAGAGCCTTTTCCCAGCTCCCCATGTTGGCTATTGCCCTTAGTGTGCGAACCACTTTTGCTGGTGCTGCGTGAAGGTGGTCGCCGCTCTTCAGCGCCCCTTAACCCCGGTACCCTTTTACCGTCTCTGGAAGAGTCCTGGAACCTCGGGTAGTGGGGTTGCTCCACGACTGTGGGTTGCGGGTGCTCTTCTGCTGCATTGTACCTTTCTACGAGGGCCACAAGCTCATCCGCATTGTGGGGGTCACTCCGACTGACCCAACGGCGTAAGGCAGAGGGAAGTTTCCTCAAGAACTGGTCCATGACCAACCGTTCCACGATGTGGCTGGCTGAGTTGATCTCGGGTTGTAGCCACTTCCGGGCGAGGTGGATGAGGTCATACATCTGGCTTCGGGTGGCTTTATCCATCGTGAAGGACCATGCGTGAAAGCTTTGGGCGCGATCAGCCGTGGTTACGCCGAGGCGGGCGAGGATCTCGAACTTCAATTTTGCATAGACGTTAGCTTCGGCTGGCTCTAGATCAAAGTAAGCCTTCTGGGGTTCGCCGCTTAGGAAGGGTGCGATTAGACCAGCCCACTCAGCTTCTGGCCATCCCTCTCTCTGTGCCGTGCGTTCAAACGTGAGAAGATAGGCTTCCACATCATCCGAGGGTCCCATCTTCTGAAGGTAGTGGCTTGTCCTGGTCATTTTC
>NW_027453932.1:0-5000 GCF_040206685.1 Ascaphus truei | reverse complement strand
CTGCATGCTTGGCTTCGGGCCATTGCGTGGAGCATATGGTGTGTGTATATACTGCCTTTGGGGGTCATGTGCTGTATTGGTCCAGCGTTACATGCTACATTCAGGACGACGTGGGGTATACGGTGCGTTATGCTGCAGGCAGAGGTATAACGCGTGTAGGGGTTAATCTCACTTCCTGTTCAGCGCAGGCCATGGTAGGGCATGGGTAATCCCTCTTCCTGTTCAGCACTTGGCTCCCTCTATCGTATGGGTAATCCCTCTTCCTGTTCAGCACTTGGCTCCCTCTATCATATGGGTAATCCCTCTTCCTGTTCAGCACTTGGCTCCCGCTATTGTATGGGTAATCCCAGTTCCTGTTTAATATACGGCCCTGCGGTTGTATGGGTAATCCCAGTTCCTGTTTAACACACGGCCCTGCTATTGTATGGGTAACCCCACTTCCTGTTCAGCACATGGCCCTGCTATGGACGGGTAACCCCCCACTCCCTGTTCAGCACAGGGCCGCATGCCTCTGGTTTGGTGTGGGTAATCCCACTTCCTGTTCAGCGCATGGCCAGGGATGGTGCGGGTAATCCCACTCCCTGACTGGGCATGATCAGGAAAATATGCTGGTATAGCAAATATGCATGCGGGAAGGGGGTAAAGGGGCGGTTGCAAATAGCAGGCCTAACGCCCCTTCTTCGGTTAGCAGAAGGTCCCATGTATCGATGATAACATATCAATTCATGTTTCTTTCAGTCAGTTTCGGTACCTCGTGCGAGTAGCAATTCAGTTTTCATCCGGATCGGATCCGCCTCCGTCGACCCTCGATACTTCCCATACTCACAGAAAAACCCAGTAGACGGAACACATAGTTAAATCACGCAAATTGAAATCACACTCCCGCGACACTTAGCGCATCAATCAGAATGTACTTCGTAGACAAAATCATACAACTGCAGGCTGACGCGCGAAGCAAGGAAGAAGGCTGGTTCCAGAGGCAGCTGTTGATGCTCATGCACCGGCAGAGTCACCAGCAGTAGTGACACCAGCGATAAGCGCAGCGCCAGTTCTAGCAACGCTAATCGCATCAGCAGCGGCGATAGCTCCAGCTATAGCGACAGTCGTAGCGCCAGCATTGGGGGCGGCGCCAGCGGTAGCGACACCTGTAGTTCCAGCAGCGGCAGTGGCCGCTGTTCCCGCCCGCAGGCGGTTAACAACACACCTCTAGGGGCTGGTGGGCAGGCCGGGCAAGTGGAATCACCATCCTCCACGCTCCCCCTCCCTCAGGCGGCACCCGCCTCAGAGGAGCTAGCCAAGGATAAGAGGATGCCCGATGCGGCATATAAGGTCTCTTATACATCCAGACCTAGCTCAGTGGGCTTGCACTTGCTGAAAGAGGTGAAGGACAAGATATGGGCCGGGGAGTACGTAGATATATTATCTCTGCTACCAGGCTACAGGGAGGCGTTGGCCGCGTCCTCAAAGACGGGGGAAGCGAAGAAGGTGGATGTGGAAAAGAGGCTTTTCCCACACACCTTTCGCAATTGGTCGAAGGCATTTGTTATCCTGGCTGGAGTAATTGGGGAGAAGGATCCCCAGGCGTGCGCATCGCTCTTTACGTATCACGACATGATCGAGGAAGCACACCACACTTACGGGGGAACGGGTTGGTGGACATATGACCGGTGCTTTAGGCAATCAATGAAGGCCCAAGAGGTGGTGATACCATGGAACGTCAAGGATGTCAACCTGTATCTGCAGTTTGTGTCTGGGGGCGGGGCAGATTCCTTTCGAGGGTGCGGCACCGGAGGTAGGGGGGCATGGCGGAATAACGTACCAGGGACTAGCCAGTCGCTGCACACCAACTCGGGCGTCTGTTGGCCGTTTAACCAGTCCAACTGCACGTACGACAACTGCCGTTTCCAACACATCTGCTCCTTTTGCGGCGGCCGCCACGCCCAGGCAAAGTGTTTTAAGAAGGGCGGTCGCAGGGGGAGGGGCGCAGGGCGGACGTTTGGACGCGAGGGCAGCGACACCAATAATCGTCGCCAATTTGGCACCGTGGCTAGCAAGGTATCCCAATAGGGAAGCGGCCCAGCTACTCCTAGCTGGGTTTAAGGAGGGGTTTAGGATCCCGTTTGAATATCAAGCGGGATCTGAGTTTAGTCGAAACTTGAAATCGGTCAGGACACACGGTGACGTAGCTAGGGAAAAGGTCTGGAAGGAAGTCCAATTGGGAAGGATGGCTGGCCCCTTCGAGTCCCCTCCCTTGCCTAATCTCAGGATTTCCCCATTGGGAGTGGTCCCCAAAAAAAGAGGCTGGGGAGTATAGGTTGATACAACACCTATCCTACCCCGAGGGGTCGTCGGTAAACGACGGCATTGACAGGGAGTTGTGTTCGGTGTCTTACGCGAACTTCGATCAAGCCGCAGCGCTGTTGGAAAGGATGGGAGAAGGGGCTCTAATGTCAAAAGCTGACATCAAATCGGCCTTCAGACACTTGCCAGTCCACCCCGAGTGCTTTCATTTGCTAGGCTGCATGCTCGAAGGTCAGTACTACATAGACTTATGCTTACCAATGGGATGTGCGCTTTCTTGTTTTTATTTCGAGACATTTAGCACCTTCCTAGAATGGGTGGCCCGGAAGAGGGTGCAGGCAGCGGGGGTCATGCACTACTTGGACGACTTCCTTTTTGTTGGCCCCAGGGGTTCGGACTTATGCGCTAGGTGGCTGTTCGAATTTTCAGCCCTGGCGCGTGAGTTCGGCGTTCCTTTGACCGACGAGAAGACGGTGCGGCCAACAACCACTCTTACCTTTTTGGGCATAGAAATCGACTCTGAGGCGATGGAGTACAGGCTCCCTCCGGAGAAGCTGGTCGCCCTAAGCAGGCTTCTCCGCGAATTCATAGCTCTCAAGAAAACATCATTGAGGCACTTCCAGGCGCTGCTAGGCCACTTAGTATTTGCTGCGCGCGTAATGCCGGCTGAGAGGGTTTTCGCCAGGCGCCTCTCCGCAGCAACGGTCGGGGTGAGACGACCCAACCACTTCATCCGCCTCACCGCCGAAATCCGAAAGGACTTGACGGTGTGGCTGCGTTTTTTAAAGGATTATAACGGCAGAACCTTGTGGCGAGGTCCCCCATCCAACAACACAGAGTTGCAGTTGTTTACAGACGCCTCAGGGTCAGTCGGTTTTGGGGCCTACTTCGGTGGGGCATGGTGCGCGGAGCGGTGGCCTCCCACTGGCGGGGGACGCCGCTCATTAAGAACTTGGCGTTCTTGGAACTATTTCCCTTGCTCGTCGCAGTGCGCCTGTGGGGTCACTTATTCGCGAATAAGCAAGTAATTTTTTGGACAGACAACATGGGTGTAGTGGAAGCCGTGAACAATTTCGGCTCACGCTCCCCGCCGGTGCTGTCCCTTCTGCGCTGTTTCGTACTGGCATGCTTGCAATTGAACATAGCGTTCAAGGCTCGACATGTCCCGGGGGTGGCGAATATCATTGCTGATGCCTTATCCCGGTTACAGATGGCGCTGTTTCGGAGACTGGCCCCCGAGGCGGACCTAATCGGCAGTCCATGCCCTGCAGACCTTTGGGTGCTGGCGACGACCCAGTGACCTCGTTGGTACGATCATCGCTGGCTCCGGGTACGTGGCGGGCCTATTCGGCAGCGTGGCGCGATTATCAAAGTCTGGCAGGGGAATTGGGTCTCGATGTATTGGGAGTCGGGACCTTGCTATCATTTGTCCTAAACTTAAGGGCAAGGGTTTTAGCGGGAGGATCCATAGGGAAAAAAGTGACAGGAGTCTCCTTCTTTTTGCAGCTAGAGGGCAAGGGGGACCCAACGAAGGCGTTTATCATCAAAAGGGTCCTAGCGGGTTTAACAAAGGGGACGGCGACAAATGACAGCAGACGGCCAGTGACACCAGCGATATTAGAAGGTTTAATGCAGGCCACAGACAGAGTGTGCCTATCGGGGTTCGAGGCGAAACTTTTCCGGCTGACGTTTGCATTGGCTTTCTTCGCAGCACTGCGAGCTGGGGAGTTGGTGTGCGCGTCGCGCAAGGGCGAGGGAGGGATGCAGTTTGAGGACATAGTCTTAGGGGAAGGGTGGGTAAAACTACACGTGAAAAGGTCAAAAACAGACCAGCGGGGGAGGGGAGCGTGGATATCTTTGCTAGGGCTACCAGGGACTAAATTTTGCCCAGTGAGCACGCTCAGGGAATACTTGGCATGCAGGCCAGACGGTCAGGGTCCCCTGCTCCTTCACGCAGACGGGGTACCGTTATCTAGATTCCAGTACATGCGGGTTTTCCGCATGTGCCTAAGACACCAGGGCCTCGAAGAGGCACAATACGGGACACATTCGTTCCGGATTGGGGCGGCAACGGAGGCATCACGCGCGGGGCTGTCAGTAGCTGCGATACAAAAGATAGGGCGATGGAAGTCTAACAGATACCGGTCCTATATCAGGCCCGCATTATCTGGGATTTAGCGTGCTTGGATAAACCCCCTCATCCTCTTTATACCTTCACAGACGCCGCACCCACTTGGATAATCGGAGACTCGCTTATACACTGGGCAGAGAAGCGGGCTGTCAAACGCCCATGCGGGGCTAACCTCGGGTTGCGAACGGAGGAGGCAAATGTGGTATGGGGGGGAGGTTGGGGGCTGCGGTGGGCTCAGTTGCTCCCGCGGCTAATGGTGATGGGCAGGGATAGGAGGGCGCCGCAGATCTTGCTCCTCCACGTCGGGGGCAACGACCTGGCCGCTCGACGCTACTTCAAGCTGGTTAATTCAATAAAACACGACCTGGCCCTCATACTCACCAGTTGGCCAGAAGTACAGATCGTTTGGTCGGACATATTGTGCAGGAGAGTGTGGAGGGGCCATCGACCGACCGCGGGTCAAACTGAACAAGCTGGGGGGGTCAGTTTGTGATGCAGTGTGGGGGATGGCAGATCACCCATCACGAGTTTGACTACAAGTCAACCGGCCTGTTCCGGGCCGACGGCA
>NW_027453931.1:0-120190 GCF_040206685.1 Ascaphus truei | reverse complement strand
GGGGGAACCGGGGCTATATGCTTATCACCAGGTCCGCTAATTTAAATCATTAAAGCATACCTCAGGCTTTGTGGATGTAAAGTCTTATTATCAAAAAACATTTGATAAAGACTAAAATGGGTTCGATCACCATGGAAATGTGAAATGTAAAATAAAAAAAATACATACAAAGTATACATATCTTTTATAAACATGTCAGTCAGATCCATTACACATATTAAACATAACACTGAGATCACTATAGTCCTTAGTGGGCAGAATATATCAGATTCAGTGTACTGTAAATACAAGAGACTTGTTATTTCCTGGCTGGAACAAGCAAATGTGAAACTGAAAATACTTTAGTATTCCTGGAAATGGCCTGATATCTTGCTGCCTGTGGATCAGCTCTCAGACAGGGAGGGGGGGGGGGAGAGAGAGAGAGAGAGAGAGACTGCAGTGTGTGTGTCTGCGTTACAGTATATTTATATATATACTAGCTGATATACCTGGCGTTGCCCGGGATTGCAGGGGCGGGGTGCGTGAAGGGTGGGGTGGGAAGGCAGGGGTGCGTGAAGGGCGGGGTGGGAAGGAGGGGTTCATGAAGGGCGGGGTGGGTGCAGGGGGTAAAGGGCGGGGAGGGGGTGGGGAGGGGGGGCGAAGGGCAGGGAGGGGGGCAAAGGGCAGGGGTAGGGGGGTGAAGGGCAGGGGGTGGGGGGTGAAGGGCGGGCGGTGGGGGGCGAAGGACGGGGGGTGGGGGGCTTAGGATGGGGGGTGGGGGGCGAAGGGGTAGGTGAAGGGCAGGCATGGGGGGGGTGAAGGGCAGGGGTAGGGGGGTGAAGGGCAGGGATATGGGGGGTGAAGGGCAGGGGTAGGGGGGGCAGGAGTATGTGAAGGGCAGGGGTAGGGGAGGGGTGAAGGGCAGGTGGGGGGGGGTGAAGGGCAGGGGTAGGGGGGGTGAAGGGTAGGGGGGTGAAGGGCAGGCGTGGGGGGGTGAAGGGCAGGTGTGGGGGGGGTGAAGGGCAGGGTTAGGGGGGGTGAAGGGTAGGGGGGTTGAAGGGCAGGGGTAGGGGGGGTGAAGGGCAGGGATGGGGGGGTGAAGGGCAGGGGTAGGGGGGTGAAGGGCAGGGGTAGGGGGGTGAAGGGCAGGGGTAGGGGGGGTTGAAGGGCAGGGGTAGGGGGGTGAAGGGCAGGGGTAGGGGGGGTTGAAGGGCAGGGGTAGGGGGGGTTGAAGGGCAGGGGTAGGGGGGGTGAAGGGCAGGGTGGGTGAAGGGCAGGGGTAGGGGGGGTGAAGGGCAGGGGTAGGGGGCGTGAACGGCAGGGGTAGGGGGTGAAGGGCAGGGATAGGGGGGGTGAAGGGCAGGGGTATGGGGGGTGAATGGCAGGGGTAGGGGGGGGTGAATGGCAGGGGTAGGGGGGGCAGGGGTAGGTGAAGGGCATGGGTAGGGGAGGGGTGAAGGGCAGGCATGTGGTGGGTGAAGGGCAGGCGTGCGGGGTGAAGGGCAGGGGTAGGGGGGGGTGAAGGGCAGGGTTTGGGGGGGGTGAAGGGCAGGGGTAGGGGGGTTAAGGGCAGGGGTAGGGGGGTTAAGGGCAGGGGTAGGGGGGGTGAAGGGCAGGGGTAGGGGGGCAGGGGTAGGTGAAGGGCAGGGGTAGGGGAAAGGTGAAGGGCAGGCATGGGGGGGGGGTGAAGGGCAAGGGTAGGCGGGGTGAAGGGCAGGGGTGGGGGGGTGAAGGACAGGGGTAGGGGGGTGAAGGGTAGGGGTAGGGGGTGAAGGGCAGGGGTAGGGGGGTGAAGGGCAGGGGTGGGGGGTGAAGGGCAGGGGTAGGGGGGGGTGAAGGGCACGGGTGTGGGGGGGTGAAGGGCAGGGATGGGGGGGGTGAAGGGCAGGGGTAGGGGGGGTGAAGGGCAGGGGTAGGGGGCGGGTGAAGGGCAGGGGTAGGGGGGCGTGAAGGGCAGGGATAGGGGGGGGTGAAGGGCAGGGGTAGGGGTGAAAGTGAGGCACAAATTGTTGGCAGGAGTAAAATGTCCCTCTCCACACACACGATGGGAGTGAGAGGTGGTGGAGAGTGGGACTGGCGCAGATCCGAGGAGGCTGCTTGGCCCCCCAGCGGCCGGGGAGGTAGCACCGGGGAGGTAAGGGAGCGCCGGGGAGGTAAGTGAGCGTTGACGGCTGGGGCAGGAGGGCCGTGCCGCGCTTCCCCTCCATCCGGGAGCCAGTTGAGAGCGAGGGGGGAGGAGCCTGAAGTTGGCGGCAGGGGCAGGAGGGCCGCGCCGCGCTTCCCCTCCGTCCGGGAACCGGTGCAGGGCGGCGCACATGATGGGGGAGACGGACACAGAGGGAGTGTGTGTGTGTGACCTTTGGCCCGTCACTCCGCCTCAGGCCAATGAGAGGTGTGCGGGGCGGGCAGGCCAAGGCGGAGTGACAGGCCAAAGGTCCAATGTGATTGCCCCTAGGGACAGGGAGACACAGGACAAACAGACACGCATACAACGGTTTGAGAAATATATATAGATATATATATATATATATATATATATATATATATATATATATATATATATATATATATATATATATATAGCAACTGTAAATATTACTGTATGTTCATTTTCATGTCTTAGACAGGTCTGCAACCCTGTCTTTCCCCATTGTCACCCAGCATACAGCGCTTCCACTACAGCAAGGGATTCTGGGAAATGACATGCAAATGAGCACTCAGTGCCACCTTTTGTCTCAAGCTCGTATTACACAAGCCAATCCTCAAGCCAATGCATGCTGCTTTAAACACAGCTTTTAGACAGAGGCTGTGATGAGATGCAAAGCCATTAAACCCACTCACAGACATGTTTCAACCTTGATGGGTATCATCAGTGTGAGGTTGGTCTTAATGGCAAAGCAGGTTTGAGACTAGACTAGGTAATCACCACTACTATTAAGGTTACCCACCATAACCTTAATAGTATATATATATATATATATATATATATATATATATATATATATACAGTGTTCGACAATTATATACATTTACTCGCCCGGGGCGGGTGGATTTAACCCCCGGGCGAGTAAATATTGGCCCAAGCAGCACACGTTTTTTTTAAATTTCCCGCGCTCGCGCTGCTGTTTTTACCGCGCTCGCGATGGAGAAAAAAAAAAAAAAGCCGGAGGCGGGTTCATGTTGTTGGGGGAGATTACCCCGCCTCCGGCTCTCTGAGCAGTGGCCTCCCTCCTCAGCGCTTCTACTCCTCCCCCTTCCGGCAGCCAGCCGCTTCCACGCCTGTCTGCCTCAGGCCCCTGCAGGGCCATCTGTCACCCCTCCCATCGGGCCATCCGCCCCCCCCTCCCGCCCCCCCCCTCGCAGGGGGCCTACCGCCCCCCCTCGCACCGGGCCATCCGCCCCCCCCTCGCACCGGGCCATCCGCCCCCCTCGCATCGGGCCACCCATGCCCCTATCGCACCGGGCCATCCGCCCCCCCCTCGCACCGGGCCATCCGCCCCCCCCTCGCACCGGGCCACCCGCCCCCCCTCGCACCATACATATATATATATATATATGTATATATAATGTGTGTGTGTGTGTGTGTGTGTGTGCATTGTGTGTGTGCATTGTGTGTGTGCATTGTGTGTGTGTATATATATATCTATATCTATATCTATATATATATATATATATATATATATATATATATATATATATATATATATATATATTATGTGTGTGTATGTGTGTGTATGTGTGTGTATGTGTGTGTATGTGTGTGTATGCGTGCGTGCGTGAATATATTTATCAAAGTTGCACAATGTTAATAAATAATTTATTCTCACCACATGTCTTTTTTTTTTTAATTTTTAAAATATTATATAATATACAAACACACACACACACGTTCCCCAGTGACACACAAACACACAGAACACTTCAAAGTGACACACACACACTGACAGCTACCAAGTGACACACACACACACACACACACACAGTGATACCCGCCTCCCAAGCGCGCTTGCTGTCTCCTCTGTCAGGACAGCAAAAAGCTCCTGGTAGCGCGAGCGTCAGCAAGCGAGAGCACTGCTCAGCGACGCTCAGTGCACTATGTCCGAGGCCTAAGGGATAGTGCTATCTGCTACGCTTTGGGTGGGCCCTGACATTGTTAAAGGGACATTAGGATATTGGTGCCTGGCACCTAATGTACTTTGGGGACACTCACTGGTGGTATCGGGTTAGGGCCTATTATACTGTGTGGTACAGGGTACTGTTATTAGAGTGTACAGTAAAGGTTAATATACGCCCATAATATATATTTTCTTTAACTGTGCATGCAATGTCTTGTATATAATGTATACCCTGCTCATTTATGTAACTGTATTTGTAACCATGTATTATTTGTTTTACTCTGTGCCCAGGACATACTTGAAAACGAGAGGTAACTCTCAATGTATTACTTCCTGGTAAAATATTTTATAAATAAATAAATAATGTATATGTATATATATATATATATATATATATGCAGTGCTCGACAAATAATGATAACCAATCGCCCGTTGCGAGTGGATTTAGGCAGCTGGCGACCCGTGCTGCAGCTGAATGAATTCCCCTGCTCGTGCCCAATTTTTTTTTTTTTTTTTTTTTAAATAAATAAATAAATAATCCCCCTCCCTGATTGGGTTAAAAAAAAAGTTTAAAAAAATGGCGGCAAATCCTGTGGTCCCGGCGCGCGTGCACAGGGCAAGCAGAGTGTCCTGCCATTTGCGCTGCCTGTTCCCCCCAGCAACCCAGAATCCCCCGCATCCCTCCCCCCCCCACTCCCCACGTGGGACGGAGGGGGAAGCCCAAACCAAGCCCCCCCCCTCCGCTCCCCACGTGGGACGGAGGGGGAAGCCCAAAACAAGCGCCGCGCGTGATCCAGCCCCCCTCCCCACTCCGCTCCCCACGTGGGACGGAGGGGGAAGCCCAAAACAAGCGCGCGATCCAGCCCCCCGCACCCTCCGCTCCCCACGTGGGACGGAGGGGGAAGTGCCAACCAAGCTTCCCCCTTGCGCGCCTCCTGCGCCAGTCCGCCTCCTGCCCATGATCTCCCCCTAATCACCTGCCCCCGATCCTCGCTTGCTGCCCGGGGGTGTCCGGGGAGCGTGCTGCGGCGTCGGCCGCTTCGGGGGGGGGGGGGGGGACCTGCTGCTGCTGCTGCTGCTGAGGCCTACGCTGCGCTGTGTGTCCCATGTCTTGGAGAGGGCCCACTGCCGTGCGGAGACCCCACTGCTGCCACGTGTGACCCGGTGAGTGTGTGAGTGACAGACTGAGTGTCTGTGAGTGTGTGAGTGTGCCTGTGTGCCTGTGAGTGTGTCTGAGTGTGCCTGTGTGTCTGTGAGTGTGCCTGTGTGTCTGTCAGTGTGCCTGTGTGTCTGTCAGTGTGCCTGTGTGTCTGTCAGTGTGCCTGTGTGTCTGTCAGTGTGCCAGTGTGCCTGTGTGTCTGTGAGTGTGCCTGTGTGTCTGTGAGTGTGCCTGTGTGCCTGTGTGTCTGTCAGTGTGCCTGTGTGTCTGTCAGTGTGCCTGTGTGTCTGTCAGTGTGCCTGTGTGTCTGTCAGTGTGCATGTGTGTCTGAGTGTGCCTGTGTGTCTGTGAGTGTGCCTGTGTGTCTGTGAGTGTGCCTGTGTCTGTGAGTGTGCCTGTGTGTCTGTGAGTGTGCCTGTGTGTCTGTCAGTGTGCCTGTGTGTCTGTGTGTCTGTCAGTGTGCCTGTGTGTGTGCCTGTCTGTGTGTCTGTGTGTGTGCCTGTCTGTGTGCCTGTGTGTGTGCCTGTCTGTGTGTCTGTGTGTGTGCCTGTCTGTGTGTCTGTGTGTGTGCCTGTCTGTGTGTCTGTGTGTGTGCCTGTCTGTGTGTCTGTGTGTGTGCCTGTCAATGTGCCTGTGTGTCTGTCAGTGTGTCTGTCAGTGTGCCTGTGTGTCTGTGAGTGTGCCTGTGTGTCTGTGAGTGTGTCTGTGAGTGTGCCTGTGTGCCTGTGTGTCTGTCAGTGTGCCTGTGTGTCTGTCAGTGTGCCAGTGTGCCTGTGTGTCTGTCAGTGTGCCTGTGTGTGTGCCTGTCTGTGTGTCTGTGTGTGTGACTGTCTGTGTGTCTGTGAGTGTGCCTGTGTGCCTGTGTGTCTGTCAGTGTGCCTGTGTGTCTGTCAGTGTGCCTGTGTGTCTGTCAGTGTGCCTGTGTGTCTGTGAGTGTGCCTGTCAGTGTGCCTGTGTGTGTGTGTCTGTCAGCGTGCCTGTGTGTCTGTCAGTGTGCCTGTGTGTGTGCCTGTCTGTGTGTCTGTGTGTGTGTGTGTGTGTGTGTGTGTGTGTGTGAGTGAGTGTCTCTGAGTGTGTGTCTGTGAGTCTTCTGTGTGAGTGTGTCTCTGCGTGAGTGTCTGCGTGAGTGTGTCTCTGCGTGTCTGTGAGTGAGAGTGTGTCTGTGTGTCACCCTCTCCCTGTGTCGCCCACGCCTTCTCCCTGTCGTCCTCGCCCTCTCTCTGTCTTTGTCTCTCATTCTCTCTGTGTGTGTTCTGTGTCTCTCATTTTTGTGTGTCTCTCATTTTTGTGTCTCTCATTTTTGTGTGTCTCTCATTTTTGTGTGTCTCTCATTTTTGTGTGTCTCTCATTTTTGTGTGTCTCTCATTTTTGTGTGTCTCTCATTTTCTGTGTGTGTCTCTCTTTTTCTGTGTGTGTCTCTCTTTTTCTGTGTGTCTCTCTTTTTCTGTGTGTCTCTCTTTTTCTGTGTGTGTCTCTCTTTTTCTGTGTGTGTCTCTCTTTTTCTGTGTGTCTCTCTCTATCTGTCTCTCTCTATCTGTCTCTCTCTATCTGTCTCTCTCTATCTGTCTCTCTCTATCTGTCTCTCTCTATCTGTCTCTCTGGCCGAGTCCATAGAAGGACAGGCCGCGCTGAGCCGTGCGGACACTCCGCGCTGAGCCCCTGCATACTCAATGAGGATGCCTTGAGAGGGGGCTCACGCGAGCGTCCGCAGGCGTGCTGAGGCGCTGGAGTTTTCAGCCGACAGCCAAGCTGTTTTTCAGAGCACTGTCGGCTGAAAACATCCAATCAGCGCGGAGCAGCGTTAACGTCACGGCGCCTTGACGTCTCTTTATCTGGCTCTCTCTGTCTCTCTCTGTCTCTCTCTGTCTCTCTCTCTGTCTCTCTCTCTGTCTCTCTCTCCCACTCTCTCTCCCACTCTCTCTCTGTCTCTCCCGCTCTCTCTCTCTCTGTCTCTCCCACTCTCTTTCTGTCTCTCCCACTCTCTTTCTGTCTCTCCCACTCTCTTTCTGTCTCTCCCACTCTCTTTCTGTCTCTCCCACTCTCTCTCTGTCTCTCCCACTCTCTCTGTCTCTGTCTCTCCCACTCTCTCTCTGTCTCTCCCACTCTCTCTCTGTCTCTGTCTCTGTCTCTCCCACTCTCTCTCTGTCTCTGTCTCTCCCACTCTGTCTCTGTCTCTCCCACTCTCTCTCTGTCTCTGTCTCTCCGTCTCTCTCTCTCCCTGTCTCTGTCTCTCTCTCTGTCTCTCTCTCTCCCACTCTCTCTCTCCCACTCTCTCTCTCTCCCACTCTCTCTCTCTCTCTCTCTCTCTCTCTCTCTCTCTCTCTCTCTCTCTCTCTCTCTCTCTCCCTCTCTCTCTCTCCCACTCTCTCTCTCCCACTCTCTCTCTCTCCCACTCTCTCTCTCTCCCACTCTCTCTCTCTCCCACTCTCTCACTCACTCCCACACTCTCACTCACTCCCACACTCTCTCTCTCCCCCACTCTCTCTCTCTCTCCCCCACACACTCTCTCTCTCTCTCCCCCACACACTCTCTCTCTCTCTCCCCCACACACTCTCTCTCTCTCCCCCACACACTCTCTCTCTCTCCCCCACACACTCTCGCTCTCTCCCCCACACACTCTCACACTATGGATCTGGATATCTTAACTGCCCTATACTACACTGAAATAACCTATACTGCTTACTTCCAGATCTGACTCAAGCTTCACACGGAAGACATCGAACCCCCCCTAACCCAGAAGACAGGTAACGAACACCTCCCCTCCAATGTATAACATTGCGGGAATGAGGGTACCTGGACTTTGAGGGTCTGCGGATCAGGTAAGATCCCAGACGGGATTGCTGCTTTAAATATTGTGAAGCGGGGGCATCCAGACACTAGTTAAGGGGTGCAGGAAACTGGTCATCCACATCTGGCTTTTTTTTTCTAGATTCGACATTTATACACACACACACACACCAAGGACTAATTGTAGTATAATGTAATACAATAAATAAACTAATATCAAAAACGAATGTTCTTACTAGGAATTTATTCAATTTATTTAATTTATGGCTTTTTTTAAAATGCGTGGCTGGGGGCGGGACTAGAGGCGGGACTAGGGGCGGGACTAGGTGGCGAGTAGATTTTTGGGTTCGGCGAGTAGATTTTTGGGTGATTTGTCAAGCACTGTATATATGTATATATATATGTATATATATGTATATATATATGTGTAGCCCTGGTAAGAATTTGGGCTATATGTCTATCCTCCTACTGGTATAAGCCCTGCTAAGGGCAGGCCGCCAGTAGTTATCATGGGTTTCCCCCGCTTCAAGCCCTGGCCTGATTGGTGAAGGTAGGCCCCCTGACTGTGTGTAAGGCAAGAGACACAGGGGAGGGGCCTGCTGACATCCTGATGGGTGGGGCTGTCTAAAATTAGTGGGCTGTTCCTGTAAGAGACAGTTTGTCTGTGTTAAGGAGTAAGAGGAGAAGGAGTGAAGTCTGTCCTGGGATTAGAGACAGGAGAATGCAGTGTGACAGTTGGAGAAGAAGCTCAGGCCAGACTGAGTAGAGTTCATAGAACTATAGGGTGGACCAATGCCCCTCACCCTGCTCAGGGGGTGAGGGGAAAGCTAGCCCAACCCTGAGTGTCTGCACCTTGGGGTGGAGGCCGGGAGCAGTGTGAGCCCCAGACAGCCATCCCGAAGGGGTACAGTCTGGAGGAGAAGGAGGATGAGGAAGAGACACTGTACTTGATCTGCTGCTGCTGCTGTGAGCTGTTGAGGTCAATAAAGAGACATTGCTGCTTTTAAAGAGATTTGAGTGAGACTTAAATCTCTCGCCCCAACCCGGGGCTCTCTGGAAGGATTTCACCCTACCTTGATAGGGCTTGCCAGAGATGGAGGCGCTGCACCATTGTTAAAAGATGAAGGCACTAACCCCAGAAGCTTGTCCCTGTTGTCGCCCATACCATTGCGGGCGACTCAGGCCCTCCTTTTACTAGCAGGTATGCATCACCAACATACATGTAGCCAGAGCACATTACACCCATAGGTTCTCCCTGCTGATGCGCGCTGATGCGCGCTGAGGAGGAGAAACTCTTCCCCGAGCGCCAAACTGATATATTTGGTGCTCGGGGAAGCCCGGTCCCTACCTATATATATATATATGTATGAAATAGATTTTACCAGATTGGAATCCGGAAAAAACGAGACAGCACACAGTCCAGTAGTTCCAATGAAGCTATATTCAAAGTAACATGGCACCACCTCCAACGTTTCGGTCCACTCAACGTGACCTTCCTCAGGCACGTCCCTGAGGAAGGTCACGTTGAGTGGACCGAAACGTTGGAGGTGGTGCCATGTTACTTTGAATATAGCTTCATTGGAACTACTGGACTGTGTGCTGTCTCGTTTTTTCCGGACTCCAATCTGGTAAAATCTATTTTTTACATGTGCATATGGGGCAAGCATCAGCATCTTACTTATGTTTACAGTGTGCCAACTGAGATGATTTTTTCATATATATATGTATGTGTATATATAATGTGTGTGTGCATGTGCATGTGTGTGTGCATTGTGTGTGTGTGTATATATAATGTGTGTGTGTGTGCCCCTTCCCCGTCACGAATAAAGACACTGGGACCTATCGGGGATAAGTTGAGTAAGAACCCCAAGTACTCTAAAGATTGGAGGGATTGGGAGCTGAGTGATGAAGGATCTGATGGGGAGATACCATATGCCAATGTAATTCGTGTGCCTAACCCTGTACCATTTTCTCCTGTTCCTAGAGGGAGGGCCCGAGGGTACCATACTACTGCGGAGGCAGGGCCTGTGAGTAAGGTGGTATACAAGATGAACCCCACCATTTACACCGATGATACAAGAGGTAGACGCAGAGGCTCGCACTCTACTGAGTCGGTCACGTCAGGTGTGTCCTCACAGACGGAGGCAGAGGCAGGTACCTCCAGTGCAGTGTCAGGGTACAAGCACCATGACAAGTGGTGGGCACCCCTGTTTACAGGATACCACAAGGGTATGGACCGTATGAGGTTCCTGTTAATGAGGAATAACATAGTTGACCATTTGTGGGCTGTAGGTGCTTTGTCTCCCCAGGAGGTGGCAGATGAGTTGGAGTTTCGCTACCAGGAGATAGAGCAGAAGAACATCCTTCCTAAGGGGGCTGCCATATTATATGACGATGTTGCCCCAGAGGAGCCTGAGTTTTGGGTACTGCCAAGCAGGGTGGGTAACCGTAAACTTACCAAGCTTAGCCGAGCAGACAGGGCCATAGTGGCCAGGTATAGACAATGTCATGGCTATGAGTTTCCCTATGTGCCTGAGCCGATAATGCAAGAAATTGAGGAGCAGAGGGATAGTTGGCTCCGAGAGGCAGTGATGGAATACTTACGAACTAGGTTCGGTAAGGCAGGTTATCACAATGAGGATAAAATATGTGACGTGATCCGGGCCTGGAGCATAGGGAGACGCATCTACATGCATAGTGTAATGTATCGGCCGGAGTATGGGTCGGTACAGCCATACTATGTCAAGATAACGGATTATAATGGGCGGGAAGTAAGAATGCCTGACCCGCGACATTATTATTAAGTTGGTTCACCATGTTGGGAGTAACCATGTGCCTTTTTGTTATACGCCATCCGGGTGGAATGGTCTGACGTGCAAACAATAATCATTACCATGTGTTTGTTTCCCAGATTGTTCACCTGCAGGATGGAGCTGCTAAAGTTAGGTCCAAGTGGGGACCATTGGATTCCACCTGAGGGAGAGTGTAGCCCTGGTAAGAATTTGGGCTACATGTCTATCCTAATCCTGGTATAAGCACTGCTAAGGGCAGGCCGCCAGTAGTTATCATGGGTTTCCCCCGCTTCAAGTCCTGGCCTGATTGGTGAAGGTAGGCCCCCTGACTCTGTGTGAAAGGCAAGAGACACAGGGGAGGGGCCTGCTGACATCCTGATGGGTGGGGCTGTCTAAAGTTAGTGGGCTGTTCCTGTAAGAGACAGTTTGTCTGTGTTAAGGAGTAAGAGGAGAAGGAGGGAAGTCTGTCCTGGGATCAGAGACAGTAGAATGCAGTGTGACAGTTACATAGTTACATAGTAGATGAGGTTGAAAAAACACGTAGGTCCATCAAGTTCAACCTATGCTAAATTTAGACAACAGATACTTTATCCTATATCTATACTTACTTATTGATCCAGAGGAAGGCAAACAAAAAAACCCTTTAAGGGGAAAAATTAATTCCTACCGGACTCCAAGAATTGGCAATCGGATTAATCCCTGGATCAACATCCTTCCCATGTATACTTATTTTGTATATCCCTGTATACATTTCCCATCTATAAAGATGTCCAACCTTTTTTTGAACAAATCTATTGTATCTGCCATCACAGTCTCCATGGGTAATGAATTCCACATTTTAACTGCCCTTACGGTAAAGAACACTTTCCTTTGTTGCTGGTGAAATTTCCTTTCCTCCAACCTTAAGGGATGGCCCCGAGTCCTTTGTACAACCCGTGGGATGAATAATTCTTTTGAAAGCTCCTTGTATTGTCCCTGAATATATTTGTATATAGTTATCACATCCCCTCTTAGATGCCTCTTTTCTAATGTAAATAAATCTAATTTAGCTAGCCTCCTCATAAGTTAGAATGTCCATCCCCTTTATTAATTTTGTGGCTCTTCTCTGCACTCTATATAGTTCCATAATGTCTTTTCTTAGGATTGGTGCCCAAAATTGTATTCCATATTCCAGGTGTGGTCTTACTAGTGCTTTGTAAAGGGGCATAATTATATTTACTTCCCTTCCATCCATTGCCCGTTTGATGCAAGATAAGATCTTGTTTGCCTTTTCAGCTACTGCATGACATTGGGCACTATTGCTAAGCCTGCTGTCTACAAGCACTCCTAAATCCTTCTCCATCAAGGATTCCCCCAATATATCTCCATTTAATTTTTAAGTCGCCTTTTTATTCTTGTATCCCAAATACATAACCTTACATTTATCTGTATTAAACCTCATCTGCCATTTACCTGCCCACATCTCCAGTCTCTCCAAGTCCTTCTGAAGAGAAATTACATCCTGCTCTAATTCTATTACCTTACACAATTTAGTATCATCAGCAAAGATGGAGACTTTGCTCTCGATCCCAACCCCAAGGTCATTAATAAACAAGTTAAAAAGCAGGGGTCCCAGTACGGATCACTGAGGTACTCCACTCACGACTTTATCCCAACCTGAAAAAGTTCCATTTATGACAACCCTCTGTTGTCTGTCCTTTAACCAATTTTCAATCCAGGTGCATATATTATTACTGAGTCCAACTTTCTTTATTTTGTACACCAACCTCTTGTGTGAAACCGTATCAAAAGCCTTTGCAAAATCTAAGACCACATGAACTGCATTACCCTGGCCTAAATTCCTACTTACCTCCTCAAAGAAACAAATGAGGTTAGTTTGGCAAGATCTATCCTTCATAAATCCATGTTGACTATTACTAATAATTTTATTTTCCATTAGGTATTCCTGAATATTATCCCGTATTAAACCTTCAAGTAATTTCCCTACTATTGAAGTCAGGCTTACAGGTCTGTAATTCCCTGGGTGTGATCTAGCTCCCTTTTTAAATATAGGCACCGCATCTGCTTTACGCCAATCTTGTGGTACTGAGCCTGTGGAAATTGAGTCCTTGAATATTAAATATAATGGTTTTGCTATTACTGAGCTTAACTCCTTGAGAACTTTTGGATGTATGCCATCGGGGCCAGGTGCCTTATTTACTTTAATTTTTTCAAGTCGCTTATGAACTTCTTCTCAGTTAAACAATTGTTCATTAATATGGAGGTTGTGGCTTCCTCCTGCGGCACTACTATTGAGCTTGATTCTTCCCTGGTAAACACAGAGGCAAAGAATTTGTTTAATACCTTTTTCCTTATCTCCAATAATCTGCCTGTCCATCTCACACTGAAAGGGTCCTATATTTTCTTTTCTCATTTTTTTGTTATTAAGGTACTTAAAGAACTTTTTAGGGTTGACCTTACTTTCTATTGCAATCCTTTTTTCATTATCCATTTTTGCTAATTTGATTGCCCTTTTGCAATTTTTGTTACTTTCTTATAATTCTGATACGATGTCTCTGTCCCTTCTGACTTAAAGAATCTAAACGCCTTCCTCTTCTTGTCCATTTCCTCCCCTACCTGTTTATTTAGCCACATTGGTTTTGACTTATTTCTTTTATACTTATTACCCAAGGGTATACACTGATAAGTGTGCTTTTCTATCAATGTTTTAAAGACTGCCCATTTATCTTCTACATTTTTCCCTGCAAAAAACATCATCCCATTGTATTACTATTAGATTAGACCTCAGTTTATTAAAATCTGCCTTTCTAAAGTTTAAAGTCTTTGTTGAACCCAAGTAATCTGTTTTTGATAATTTATTTCAAATGAGACCATGTTATGATCACTGTTACCCAAGTTGGAGGAGAAGCTCAGGCCAGACGGAGTAGAGTTCATAGAACTATAGGGTGGACCAATGCCCCTCACCCTGCTCAGGGGGTGAGGGGAAAGCTAGCCCCACCCTGAGTGTCTGCACCTTGGGGTGGAGGCCAGGAGCAGTGTGAGCCCCAGACAGCCATCCTGAAGGGGTACAGTCTGGAGGAGAAGGAGGATGAGGAAGAGACACTGTTCTTGATCTCCTGCTGCTGTGAGCTGTTGAGGTCAATAAAGAGACATTGCTGCTTTTAAAGAGACTTCAGTGAGACTGAAATCTCTCGCCCCAACCCGGAGCTCTCTGGAAGGATTTCACCCTACCCTGATAGAGCTTGAAAGAGATTGAGGCGCTGCACCATTGTTAAAAGATGAAGGCACTAACCCCAGAAGCCTGTCCCTGTTGTCCCCCATACCATCGCGGAAGACTCAGGCCCTCCTTTTACCAGCAGTTATGCACCACCAACATACACGAAGCCAGAGCACATTCCACCCTAGGGGTCCAGTCTGCGATCAGGAGGGGGCAATATGGGTTACATATATATATACACACATATGTATATATAAAAAACACAAAAAAAAGACTGCGCCTAATGATGTGAACCGATCCCCAGTAAAAAGGTGTAACAGTGTAATAACTATATAAACCAATAGATATGGGATAAAATGAATATCAATCAGATAAAGTAACACAAAAGATCCAAATAATAAAATAAAAATAGTAAATCATAAAAATTATAAAATTAAATAAGTATATTAAATGTATGTCTAAATATTGCTGGTATATATAAACCGATATGAGTAGCATACACCACCAATGATTAGAATAAGGAAATAATGAAAACAAAACAAAACAGAATGATAAATGAAAAATAAAAAATCACAATAGTATAAATTAATGAAAAAGAGTCCAAAGTGGTATGGATCAGTAATAGATTCTTGCTGCAACCAGGAACATGCTGCCTTCCACGGGGAACCAACGAATTCCAGGCTAATCTGTACAAAAACACAAAAAAGAAGGCGCCCGATCCTAGTGCAATATGTTCAAAAAAATGTACGCCTTCTTTTTTGTGTTTTTGTACACATATGTATATATATATGTGTTTGTGTGTGTGTGTACATACATACACCTGAGTGTGAGTGTGTGCATTACTGGTATTGTTCCTGGGAGGGGTTTATCCTGCTGCACAAAGATCCCTTTTAGGTGGAGGCGCAGCACCGAGATGGACACACTGTCACCCCAGGCTCCCAGTGGCGGAGGCTCAGGTAAGCCAACAGGTAACGGCAGTACCGGTAGCCCCTTTAGTTGTGGGGGTAACCAGGGCTACATGCTTATTACCAGGTCCGCTAATTTAAATAATTAAAGCATACCTCAGGCGCTGCACCACTCTCTACATTTGTGGATGTAAAGTCTTATTATCAAAAAACATTTGATAAAGACTAAAATGGGTTCGATCACCATGGAAATGTGAAATGTTAAAAAACCCAAAAATAAAAACATACAAAGTATACTTATCTTTTATAAACTTGTCAGTCAGATCCATTATACATATTAAACATAACACTGAGATCACTATAGTCCTTGGTGGGCAGAATATATCAGATTCAGTGTACTGTAAATACAAGAGAGTTGTTATTTCCAAACTGGTGCAAGCAAATGTGAAACTCAAAATACTTTAGTATTCCTGGAAATGGCCTGATATATTGCTGCCTGTGGATCAGCTCTCAGACAGGGAGGGGGGGAGAGAGAGAGAGACTGCAGTGTGTGTGTCTGCGTTACAGCATGTATAGAGAAAGAGAGATGCTTCTAGTGTATTTACGATTTTTTTTCTAACGTTTTTATTGTTTTTTGTGTTATTACATCAAGACTTTGAAACAGTAAAAACAATGCACATAGAATTCGTCTGAACAATAGAACAACTATCTTTCTTGGTATTTAAACATATATTCTGGCCATAAGTAGTATATAGTATATATGCAATATATAGTATATATATACAGTATATAGTATATGCAAGTGACAATGCTAGGTAAAAACCATCTCTAAATCCTCTCATTGAAGCCTTTGCTGTGTGTATTATAGTATTTGCAAGTGACAATGCTAGGCCCATATAAACCCAGTCAGAACAGCTAGTCTGCCCGCAGCCCATGTCCAAGTGGCCCATTATAAGTGGCAGGACTACTGAACAACTGAAGTTTAAAAGGAAGTTCAGAAGAAGTGAGGAAGTGGACACCTCCATCTGGCCCTGATTCCTGCATTTGAACTACGCTGGAAAGGAGGATATCATCTATACCAGACTGCATCATTACTGCTGTGATGCTGTAACCATTTATATTTGCTGTGACTTCAATTCTTCTCAAATTATGCACTTCTTCTTACCAGCCTCATTATGTCTCTAACTCTATTAATATATCTTCATCTCTCCTTCCTTCACCACTTCTCTGTTCACATGAACTTTTTTCTTACCAGCAAGCTTGACCCTACCTGTCTTTCTAACTATCGACCTGTCTCTCCTGCCTTTTGCCTCTATACTCCTTGAACGTCTTGTATTCTCTCGCTTGCTCCATTTTCTGAACACCTATTCTCTCCTAGACCCTCTTCAATCTGGCTTCCGCACTGCTCACTCCACGGAAACAGCCCTCACAAAAATAACTGACGACCTCCATGCTGCCAAAGACAGAGGTCAGTACACTCTGCTCATATTACTCGACCTTCCTGCAGCCTTTGACACCATGGACCACCCTCTTCTCCTTCACATTCACCATACTCTTGGTATTCGGAACAAACTCTATCCTGGATCTCATCCTACCTCTCCCATCGTACTTTCAGTGTGTCTTCTGCTAACACCTCCTCCTCTATTGATCTCTCTGTGGGGGTACCCCAGGGCTCTGTCCTGGGACTTCTTCTCTTTTCTCCGTACACACTCTCTCTAGGTGACCTAATAACATCTTTTGGGTTTAAATATCACCTCTATGCTGACGACACACAAATGTACTTTTCAACACCCGACCTTACACCTGCTGTACAGACCAAAATTTCTGAATGTCTCTCTGCTATATCATCCTGGATGGCCCTCCCCCGCCTTAAACTCAACATGGAAAAAACAGAGCTCCTCATACTTCCTCCCAAACCTGGCCCTACTACCTCCTTCCACTTTACTGTTGGAACAACGATCATTCACCCAGTAGCCCAAGCACGCTGCCTAGGGTCACACTCGACTCCTCTCTCACATTCACCCCTCACATTCAAAACATATCTAAAACCTGTCGCTTTTTCCTTCGCAATATAACAAAGATACGCCCTTTCCTCTGTTGCTCGACTGCTAAAACTCTGACTCAGGCCCTCATTCTCTCCTGTCTTGATTACTGTAACCTCCTGCTGTCTGGCCTTCCTGCCTCTCACCTGTCTTCCCTACAATCTATAGAGAAAACAGAAATGGTGATAATAGCGCTAAGAACTAAACAATACTTATTGGTGTGAAATAATAATACTTAAATACCTTAAAATGATAAGGCAAGGCTGCCAGGAGATACCGACCCAAAAACAAAGTCAGTCATGAACACCAAAAACAAAATACAAACCGGCGCCTAAAATTTTCCAAAGATAGTCTATTTGGGGATCCAATTGGACCGGGGCACACAGATCCACTTTTAGTCTTGTGCTTCCAAAGTTGTGACCAAGACCAGATGAAATGTGATATGTGGAGTCAAGCAAAAAGATAAATCATAGTGCAATCTGATAACAAGAGGGACATACAGTACAAACACTAAACAAACAACAGCTAAAACATAGTGCGACCTGCTACTATGGGGACATACAATACAAACACTGGACAGACAGCAAAGACAAATACAGGCAAGGCTGACTAAATGAAATAGCTACTTTTAATGAACAAATGATAATATAATAAAATTGGGAACACAACAGCAGGCAGCTGGTCCGGTAGCACTAAAACCAAAATCCTACTCACGACAAGTCAGGTAAATGTGCGGTGGAGTATGGACGTGAGGTTGTAGCAACTTGTCCACCTGTGGCGTCGGGCTGGTTTGAAGGCAGCTTCGGCACTATTACACCTGCCAGTTCGATCGTCCGTCGCTGGGAGTGTGCTTGGGGGCAGGTCCTTCTCTCACTGCTACAACCGGACGTGCGTGGCATGCAGCCTGTAGGTGTTGGTGACGGAGGCTCAGAGAGTAAAATCCAACGCGTTTTGTGCGCATGCGCACTTCATCAGGGACATCACCTGTCTTGATTACTGTAACCTCCTGCTGTCCGGCCTTCCTGCTTCTCACCTGTCTCCCCTACAATCTATCCTAAACCCTGCTGCCAGAATCACTCTACTCTTTCCTAGATCTGCCTCAACATCTCCCCTCATGAAATCCCTCTCCTGGCTTCCGATCAAATCCCGCATCTAACACTCCATTCTGCTCCTCACTTTTAAAGCTTTACACTCTTCTGCCCCTCCTTACATCTCAGCCCTAATTTCTCGTTATGCACCACCCAGACTCTTGCGTTCTTCTCAAGGATGTCTTCTTTCTACCCCCTTTGTATCTAATGCCCTCTCCCGCCTTAAACCTTTTTCACTGACTGCCCCACACCTCTGGAATGCCCTTCCCTCAGTACCCGACTAGCACCCTCTCTATCCACCTTTAAGACCCACCTTAATACACACTTAAAGAAGCATAGGAATAGCACTGTGGATATTCTGAACACATGATACATTAAGCTTGGCCCCCTGCAGACGCACTTACCAGAACTCCCTCCTACTGTCTCTGTACGTTCTCCCTACCTACCAATTAGACTGTAAGCTCCTCGGGGCAGTGACTCCTCTTCCTTAATGTTACTTTTATGTCTAAAGCACTTATTCCCATGATCTGTTATTTATATTATCTGTTATTTATTTGATTACCACGTGTATTACTGCTGTGAAGCGCTATGTACATTAATGACGCTATATAAATAAAGACATACAATACAATAAGGTCTTAAGACATTTCATTAAAGCCAACACAAACTCCATCTTAGCTTTAGAACATTTAGATACTTCTGGGCCTCCAATCGGGAGGCGAATACCTTCAAAGTCTTTAAGCGCTTTATTACTTGAAAGGGGTGAAAAAGAACAGAAAAAGAGAGAGGGGGGAGAGGAAAGGGTAAGAAGGGAGGGGGGTGGAAGGGAAGGAAGATAAGGGAAGGCGTTCGTCCCCTTTATCTCCCCAGCATCGGCTCCGGTATAAGGTTATACTTTTGGTTGAGATATATTCCTGGGCACTATTTTTCTAGTTCTCAGGCCATGCGTCCCAGACCTTATAATGCTGGTCTGTTTTCTGGGTTAGGAGGGCTGAGAGGAGCTCCATCATTCTAACCTCCTTAACTCTGCGGATAACCGTTTGCTTTGATGGGGCTTTCAGTTATTTCCATGCAGCTGCTATTGAGCAGCGTGCTGCGGTGAGAATGAATGCCACCAATTTCCTTTGAGGGGTTATGAGTCCTTCTATGGGTTTGGCTAGTAGAAAGGACAACGGGTCCATCTCTATGCCCTCCTCAATAACATCTTGGATCATATTTCTAATCATGTTCCAGAAAATCTGGATCTGGGGACAAAACCACCAGATATGTACCAGATCTCCTTTCTGGCCACATCCTCTCCAGCAGAGATCGGGTAGGCTGGGGGAGATCTGGCTCAGCCTACTGGGGGTTAGGTAGCATTGAAATAGTATTTTATATATATTTTCTTTTATAGTAGTACAAATTGACGTTTTGGCTGCCAATTCCCAGATATCCGCCCAGTCATCTTTATCTATTTCCGTATTGAGGTCCCCATTTTTTCATATATTAATGGCTCCAGGTGCACCTTCCTCTCGCCCTGCGTTTTAGGAAGTGCCGTAGTTACAATCTGAAGACTTTGTATTTGCAAAAGAGCTTTTATTTATTTTTTGCATAAAAATATCTATTGGCAGTGATATTCCCGAGTAGATCTCCAATATCAGACCCTTCTTATATATACCGCTTGTACATAACTGTTCAAATTTTGTTGGTTCTGTAAATTTTGTTTTTTTGATGTAGCTAATATTAAATGTCTGATCTGGAGAAAGCTAAATAGCGGAATTTCTGTTGAAGATCTTGGAATGAAATTGAGCCTTTGTCTATTAAGTCTGCCACCTTTTGGACATTGGCTTCTTTAAAATGTTTAAAATAATTTGGGGCGCAACCCGGAGGGAAATCCGGGTTACCAAAAATAGGAGTCTACATGGATGGAGAGGTTGTCAATTGGTGTTTTTCTTTATTCTTGGTCCATATCTTCCATGTACACCTCATTGCTCCCAGGCATGTCTTGCGCAGAACCATAACCTCCCCCCCCTCGGTACCATAGTATCTCTGCGAGAGTGAGGGAAGAGACATAGGAGGACTCAATCTCCAACCAGCAACATGACACTGGATTGTTACACCAAACCACCGCTTGTTTTAAGTGGGCTGAGTAATAGTATTTAATAATATCTGGTACTCCCAGGCCTCCACACGCCTTAGACGCTAACATTACTGACCTTGCCACTCTTGGTCTTTTGTTTCTCCATATAAATTGGAAAATTTTATTTTGCAAATTTTTGAGTTCCGTCAAGGGTACATTGACTGGCAAAGATTGGAAGAAGTACAGGAGCCTAGGGAGAATATAAATTTTAACCGATGCTGCTCTCCCCAGCCTCGATATTTGGTACCTGTTCCAACACTCTACAGTAGGTCGCCTTTAATTTTGGCAAAGAGGGAGGGAAAATTACATTTATATTGAGATTCGTAGGAATTAGATATTTTTACTCCCAGATATTTGATTTCTGAGTAGCTCCATTTAAAACTAAAGTTAATTTGTAATAATTTTACTTCAGGGGGCCAAAGGAATAGGTTCAGGGCCTCTGATTTATCATTACGGATTTTGTAACCTGAAACTTTACCAAATGTTTCTAATTGGAATTGTAAATTCAGGAGGGATGTCAGAGGAGAGGACAGAGACAGAATCACATCGTCGCCGAATAGAGACATTTTGTACTCAGTGTCTCCAATTTTGATGCCTTTTATATTTATATCGTTCCTGATTATCGCCGCGAGGGGTTCGATCACCAGAGCAAAAAGGAGTGGGAACAAGGGGTGTCACGGTAACTTATGACAAGTTATAATATACACCAAAAATAACACATATTAAAATAATCGGTTCTGCTGGGCCCAGTGGGCTGATACTTGCCAATCCCTCATGACGGAGGAGACATCCAAAGAAAGGAGAGATGGAGCACAGCTGGTAGTAAATAAACTGTTATGGAGAGTGGGACCCAGGTAAAAAATGTTTAATGGATCAGTGCAAAATACAAAAACTGAGCCCTCAGGCCCCCACCAACGCGTTTTAAGCTAGTAGCTCTTTCTCAAGGTGCATAGTGATGCCTACAATAAACGTACCTAATATACTCTAATTTCCCGCCATTTGCCGCCATCCATGCGTCGCAAAAACACGTCATGAATGACGCGCCATGCGTGGCCTGGACTGGTGACGTCAGCGCGCAATTCGAGTACAAACAAAAATTTTATTGATCATTTTGTTAAAATACTGTAGTGAATCCTGAACAACTTTATTACTATACGACGACGTGACAACCTGAAAACTTTATTCAAATTTGTTTAAAAAGGGATTCAAAACGAGCAACAGTATGTTAATGCTAATAATAGAAAAAATATAGTAAAAACTAACCATTTACAGGAATAGTAATGATTAAAAGAAATAGTAAAAAAAGCATCTTGTGTGAAAACTATTGAAACACCGCTCTTCAAATGTAAACCTACATAATCGATCAGGTGCAAACATAATATATGCACACATGTTTTAAATTATGTATTTCATATATATGTATACGATTATAGAGTGTAAGTAACAGTAATTCACATAGTGTAGATGTAAAGATGCACTTGAAGTTAAGGATGATGTACATGTGTATGCACGGAATAGCAATATAAGTACTTAAAATTATTTTAGTTTATTTTCTTCAAATCTACGAAATCCTTCCCTTTGTCTATAAATTTAATCAAATTAATTTTGTGTAAAACACTGTCACACAATATCCATAGACATGTCATAAATAAAGGTAAACAACAATAAGGACTTATGACAAGGATGAAATAAATCTATCCTATGGATAAAAAGAAGGGTTAAATCCTACATGCCAGATTGTGAAATTAGATTTGTACATCAAGAAAAGTAATTGCACACGACAAGGACCATTGTTATCAAAAAATATATATATATCTACACATATAAGTAGTGAAATATATATTAATTTCCATTTTCATGTAATCAATCAGTTTATTGTATTTGTATAATTAAATTAATTTTTATTTGATTAATTAATTATGAAGGAAATTACGAAAGAAATGGGCCCAAATCCCACTCTGAATTCAGACCATAAGGTATTCTTGTATTTAGGGTGAATATCCAGTAAAGTTCCCTTTTGTCTAGTGTCTCTAATCTGTTACTGTACCTCCCCTTATCGGTTTAGGTACATGTTCAATTCCTCTGTATTTAAGTTTTTTTGGTCTCCCTGTTTGCATGTTGAAAAATGCTGAGATAACGGATGAGTTAAATCCCCAAGTCTAATTAATCTTATGTGCTCCCTCAACCTTACTTTTAGGGCACGGGAGGTGCGTCCAACATATTGTTTGCCACATCCACAGTCCAAAAGATAGACTATGAATGTGGCATTACAGTTAATAAATGATGTAATGGGGAATTTTTGTCCTGTATTAAAAGATACAAAATAAGAAGAAGGTTCCATATAACCACATGAGATACAGTTTAAACACTTAAAGCATCCCTTTGGGAGACTTTCCCCTTGTGTGTTACATGTGGAGGTAAACAGACTTCTAGACACATAGTTCGCTATAGTCTTTGCCTTTTTAAAGACAAAGCGTGGACCCTCAGAGTGTACTTTTTTAAGGAAAGGATCGGCCGACAAGATATTCCAGTGTTTTTTTACTATGCTCTTTATCGCCTTAACTTGTGTATTATGTTGAGTGACAAAAACCGGACCATTTTCATCCCATAAATTAGTATTTTTGTTGGTTTTTCTTTGTTTGTCCAAAAGATCATCCCTTTTCATTACTGCCACCTCCTCGAATGACCTCTGGAGAACATCTTTGGAATAACCGCTTTCTTTGAATCTGTTTAGAAGTTCATGTGATTGTATTAAAAAATCTTCATAATTAGAACATATCCGTCGCAATCGTATTAATTGTACTTTTGGGATAGAATTAAGGAGAGACCTAGGATGGCAGCTGTCAGCTCTCAAATAAGTGTTGCGTGAGTTGTTCTTTCTGTACACATCACAACAGATCATCATATCCATATTAATAAATAATAATAAATCCAAATATTGAATATGATGAAAATCATATGTGTACGTGAATTTTAAATTAAAATTATTTGTGTTAAGGTAGTTTATAAATAACAAAAGTGAATCAACCCCTCCATTCCAAATAAAAATTAAATCATCTATGAACCGCCTATAAAAAGTGATAAATTGTCGATAGGGATTGTCAGCTCCAAACACGTGGACCAACTCCCACCAACCTAAAAATAGGTTGGCATAAGAGGGAGCAAAGCTGGTACCCATAGCGGTTCCACGTGTCTGGAGATAAAAAGACCCATCAAACAAAAAATAATTGAGTTAATAAAAAGTGTATACAATCTAAAATAAAAGTGCTTTGAGTGAGTGACAATGTGGAGTGTTCTTAGTAATGTCTGACAGCTGCCATCCCATGGTCATGTTCAATGATAGTGTATAGGGAGGTCACATCCAGTGTGACCCAGACGTAACATCCCTTCCATACAATATTTGTTAATTGCTCCAGAAGGTCATTACTGTCTCTGATGTATGAGGGTAAAGAGTGTACAAACGTCTGCAAATAATGATCTACACATCTAGAGACCCCATCTCCCAAAGATCCAATACTAGAATCTATTGGCCTCCCAGGCGGGGAGACCAAAGTTTTATGGATCTTTGGGAGATGGTGGAAGACAGGAATGATGGGTTGTGCCTTGAACAAAAATTCACATTCTTTATGATCAATGACTCCTAAGTGAGAGCCCTCATCTAAGAGGGTTTTTAGTTGTTTTAAAAACACTGGAGTTGGGTCCCCACGTAGAACAGAGTGGGAAGATTGGTCCGATAATTGGCGAATGGCCTCATCCCTGTATTGTGTCCTACTCTGCACTACTATGGCTCCCCCCTTGTCTGCCGTCTTGATAATCAAATTATTATTCCATTTTAATTTGTGTAAAGCATCTTTCTCTGACTCGTTGAGATTGTTGATTCTGCTCTGCAGGGGGGACAAGTCAAAGGTATACCCCCTGGAGAGCAGTGTCAAATCCCTCTCAACGAGTTTTTCAAAGGTCATAAGATAATGCCCTTTGATATGGGCTGGGAAAAATACTGATTTCTTTCTCAAACCTGATTGCTCTCTACCAAACACATTAGTTAAATCAACAATATCTGATCTTTCATTGTCTTCTAAAATGGAGTTCATATCATGAATACAGCATTGTTCTTTGAAGGTTGGGGCACAAGGAGGTGGAACAGAGTCGTGAGTTGCACCGATAGATCCCGCCAGACCTAAAGGAATGACTTCCTGTTGGTCGGCGGAGTCACCCGGATTAACCACCCTCATGTCCCCATCCCTGCTATCCCTTCCCTCAAAGTATCGTTTGAGAGTTAGTTTCCGGACATATTTGTTCAGGTCAATCACAACGTCAAACAACTTAAATCTGGACATAGGTGCGAATTTCAGTCCCTTGTTTAGCACTGAAAGTTCGGCCTGTGAAAGAGGAATGTTAGTTAAATTAATAACACCCGTATTCTCAATTAAGAGTTCTTCTTCCTTTTTGTGGGATTTTTCTTGTTTCCTTTTCTTTCCTCTTCTGGTTCTCTTACACGTTCCCCGTTTTTTGAGGACCCAAAATATGTTCTTGTTTGGTATTCTCTATTTCTTTTCTCACTGTCCTGATCAAAATGTCCCGAACCTGTCGCACTCTCTCTGGTATCTTTGTGGGATCTTAGGTTATAATGATCTGTATGGGCAACATGTGATGTCATTTCTGCAACCGAAAGATCTGATTCCCCACTTGTTGTGTGTGAAAATGAAATCTTTTTCTTAAGAATTGACATTTTTGTTGCTGTGTATCCATATTCTTTTTAGGGGTGGAAGAGTTAAATTTCCTAGCAGGTGCAGTTCTTTGCCATACATAAACTTGATTACGCAGGTAATCCTGCTTATCTCTTTCGAATTTTATTTGGTTTTTTGTCATGATTTCTTTCTCCATAGCTTCAATATTTGTTGCCAATGCCTCATCAAGCTCATTAAAGCCCTCCATGTCTATAAATTGACGTAAATCCTTCTGTAGTGTAAAAATGTCCTTGTCTAGCAACAACTTTTCTTTTGTTTTGAGTTGTATAATTAAGTCCATAAGTGTGAATGAGCAACTGCTCAGAGCATCTTTCCAAACTTTTTCAAATTCAACAGTTGTAAACCCAAATGTTGGAGACTTTTTTATTCGTAACCCTCTAGGTATTCTTTTGGTTTTTACATAATTTTGTAGTGTGATGATATCCCACCATGTACGAATCTTTAATGATAATAATTTCTCCAATTTTGAGAATTGTATTTTCAAATCAGATTGGTCCTCACAATTAAGCTCCAAGGTGTTATCAAACACTTGTTTTGCCCTTTTAACTCTTTTTGAATTGTCAGAGCAACAAAAGGCAAATTGAGAAAAAATCTCATTTTCGAAATCACCATCATCCTCAACTTTAATGTTGTTTAGATCCATATCATAAAAATGAATAAACAATGACTATAGACACTCTGTAAAAATATATACGCGTCTAAAAAACTGGGTTATCCCCCACTCTCTCTGCAGTTAATGAATGAATGTGTCAGTCCATGTGAGCCACCTCACAGACAATACTTGCAAAAAATCACAAAAACTGTATGGTGCTCTAACATGAGCCACTGGCCGCATAGCCTATAGACATTAAAGCATTATATAGTGTCCCTTGGAGGTCCCATGTATTTCCAGACCAAAAACTCCAACACTGAAATAAAACCACGTCCAATAGATACCGAATAGCTGGAAAAAGTCCCACTAGAATAATGTGTGACTTTCACTGGCTAGTGACCAGACATAAACATTGGTTGGGTAAGTATAAGGTGATTCAGATATGTAGGTTGGAATAACTCACATTTGTGGGGTCTTCAATGGAACTTCCTCCGTGGGTGCGTGCTGCCGTTACTCCACAGTGACCGGACATCCAAAGAAAGGAGAGGACGGAGGGGACTCTCCATAGTGGCCAACTTTCAGCTCTCTGCGACCCCCAGAACTGGAGATACACAAATGCACTTTAAAACACTTTTTTAATACCGGATTCTTCGCTTTAAAAATGAATCTCGGTTTTTCCCTCTTTTCCCATTGACATCAACGGGCTCCGCCGCCATAGGCTTTAATGGAGCAACTCCGCCGTTGAAGTCAATGGGGCCCGCCGCTATAGTCTTTCAATGGGGAAACTCCGCCATTGAAGTCTATAGGGCTTCTCCGCCATAGCCTTTCAATGGGGTAACTCCGCATTGAGGTCTATGGGAAAACACATAATTCTTTACAGTTGCCCATACTCCGTCTGGTTGTTCGGAGAGGGTTGAGAATGGCCATGCATTCATGCCGGAACCGTGGCTGCATGCGACCCAAGTCCCAGCCCTCTGGTCCTCCCAGAACCGGAGATATGGACTTACACATTTGCGTTTTCGGACTTAGCCGTTTTAACGCCACGCGGCTTTTCCCCATTGGAATCAATGGCCGGCGCCGCCATAAACAATGCATGGGCCAGCACCGCCATTGGATTCAATGGGACCTCCACTCCGCCATTGGTGTCAATGGCGCAACCCTCTTTCATGCGTACGACCCCTTACGGGGGTCCCTCATTCCCAGACCCGATGGGGGTCGTATGTGGGGGTTCCTAGGGGCTAGGGGCAAAAATTATTTTATTTCTGGGTGCCCTAAGATTCCCACGCCCCTTATCGTTGAACTTGACCTAAGTGATAAAGCTCTTTTCAAAGACATTGTGTCCGCTTCTGCGGTTTTGCGGTTTGGATGGCTGCCAACCTGTTCCTGGAGATCGACATCGAGGAATCCCCATTGAAGTCAATGGGCCCATTGACTTACAATGGGAAACCGCCGCTCCTCCTCTCGGACGCCACCTGTTGGGCTTCGAGGGAAACAGGTCCAAAACCGCTAGATCCGCCATTGAAATGAATGGAGCTGCAATGGCGACCTATGAGAGGCTGCAAACTGGAGCCTGAAAAGGCGGGAAAATGGGACAAAGGGCTTTAATCACTGAATTAACCTTAACCCTTTCCCTCCCGGATGGATCCCAGTGGGTTTGTGGTGCTGACACTGACATGATGACAATACATTATCCCAGGGGAATTATACATTTGGATGTTGCAGCAAGGTAACACCACAATTCTGGACCACAGTCCAGTTAACCCCTTGCCTCCCTAGTGAGAGCAGGGGGTGGTAAAATGGGGGTGTAACCCCTTTAATACCGGGCCAAACCCCCTCTTCCATGACAAGGGGCAACCTTGTCTCGTACCATTCTTGATTTTTATTGGATCTGAGTCTCGTCCCGGGAGCTTCACAAATGCTGTTGGTGTTTTATATAGGGCTCTAAACCCTTCCAAATGAGCCCTTAAAACCAAATTTAATCATTGTTTGATCTAGAAAGTACCATTTAATCCTGTCAAATGCTTTTTCTGCATCTAGACTTAGCAGGATGGCCTTTTTTCCGAGAGTTGTATGTGGTCGATAATATTTATAATTTTACGAGTATTATCCGAAGCTTGTCTTCCGGATATGAAACCCACCTGGTCTTTGTGAATCAAGCTTGGTAATATTGGGTTTAGCCTATGTGCTAGTGTAACCCTTTTCCTGCTAACATAGAAAAGCTACTAATGCTGGGTATACCTGCTGGTTCAGCGAGATCTGAGCCTCCGCTAAATGGGAGCCTGGGGTAACAATAAGTAATCTGGCAGCGCCTCCACTCACCCAGGATCCCCAATAAGTGAGATGTCCCTGGACAAGAATAACAATACAATCCAGAACTCTGTAACCTTTTACTAGATAGAGCATAGATATACGTAATCAGTCAGATATAGATATAACAGTGAACAATAGAATGTATTGATACCTTACAATAATATAACACACACTCAATATAGATTGTCTTGGCCTAGGTAATCTGTATATCAGTGGCTTCGGCCACGCTCCACCCTGGAGTAGTGTCCCTCACCTACCACCGCGTGTGCCCCACACCGTGTCCAATATACTGGACCAGTCCCTTGGTCACTCAACCCCAGTGTCCCCAAAGAACCCTCCTCCAAGGCAAGATCAGCGCCTGCAGGTACCGGTGTTGGTGCACTTATAATAATACCTTCCGGGCACTCCAGTACCCGTAACTGTACTTTGAAAAGGATCCGCCGATCCAGAATTGTCTCAGTTGGTTCCTCATTGACAGAGGATCTCTCACGAGTCTTTACTTGTGTCCAGTAGCTTGATCCCAAACTACCGATCACCAGGAAGCGCAGGAAGATACTGTGTCCCTGTCTGCGGGGTCATTGTGGTTTCCACCAGGGGGAGGATGCATCCAGGTCCCCCTTTTACCTCCGAGCTGTGGGAGGGGGACGACTACCAGTGCAGGGAGGTTGCAGCGTTGTGCGGGTACAGCAGGAGGTGCGTCCGGTTCACCGGGAGCTGTGAGGTGGGACGCCGATGGTGCGCCGCCATTTTGGATATTCGTGCATGCGCACGAAAGGCTCGGTCATGTGCAATAGCTATTTAGTTGTGGCGGCCATGTTTGTACACCCTGCACATTCGCAGAGCAATTAGAGCGGCGGCCATGACTCCAAACGGCTCCACAAGGGACTGCAAGACCCATGAGGCAGGGAGCTGGAATAAGACACATTTGGCATGCTCAGTGGGACCACGCAAGTCGGAGCCAGGACAGAGAAGGGGAAGGTAGGGTCTGAGTGTCAGAGAACCCCCCCCCCCACACCCTCTTAGACCCCAGCTGGGCCCGACATGGTAGCTTGTGGTTGCTGCAGGGAAGACCCTTTTGATAAGGACGCTTCCCTGTTTACTTTCTAGTGTGAGGGACACTGTGAAGATGCCGCACTGTGTCTGCAGCCTGTGGTCTGGGACCAGACCAGCTCTGTAGTAAGGGACCCTGTATGGTGATATTATCCATGCCAGAATTCACCCAACGCAGAGGCGGACGACGACATCATGGGGACACTCACTGGTGGTATCAGGTTGGGGCCTATTATACTGTGTGGTACAGGGTACTGTTATTAGAGTGTATAGTAAAGGTTGATATACATATATATATGCACACACACACACCTGAGTGTGTGTGTATTACTGGTATTGTTCCTTGGAGGGGTTTATCCTGCTGCGCAAAGATCCCTTTCAGGTGGAGGCGCTGCACCGAGATGGACACACTGTCACCCCAGGCTCAAAGTGGCGGAGGCTCAGGTAAGGCAACAGGTAACGGCAGTACCGGTAGCCCCTTTAGTTGTGGGGGGAACCGGGGCTATATGCTTATCACCAGGTCCGCTAATTTAAATCATTAAAGCATACCTCAGGCTTTGTGGATGTAAAGTCTTATTATCAAAAAACATTTGATAAAGACTAAAATGGGTTCGATCACCATGGAAATGTGAAATGTAAAATAAAAAAAATACATACAAAGTATACATATCTTTTATAAACATGTCAGTCAGATCCATTACACATATTAAACATAACACTGAGATCACTATAGTCCTTAGTGGGCAGAATATATCAGATTCAGTGTACTGTAAATACAAGAGACTTGTTATTTCCTGGCTGGAACAAGCAAATGTGAAACTGAAAATACTTTAGTATTCCTGGAAATGGCCTGATATCTTGCTGCCTGTGGATCAGCTCTCAGACAGGGAGGGGGGGGGGGGGAGAGAGAGAGAGAGAGAGAGACTGCAGTGTGTGTGTCTGCGTTACAGTATATTTATATATATACTAGCTGATATACCTGGCGTTGCCCGGGATTGCAGGGGCGGGGTGCGTGAAGGGTGGGGTGGGAAGGCAGGGGTGCGTGAAGGGCGGGGTGGGAAGGAGGGGTTCATGAAGGGCGGGGTGGGTGCAGGGGGTAAAGGGCGGGGAGGGGGTGGGGAGGGGGGGCGAAGGGCAGGGAGGGGGGCAAAGGGCAGGGGTAGGGGGGTGAAGGGCAGGGGGTGGGGGGTGAAGGGCGGGCGGTGGGGGGCGAAGGACGGGGGGTGGGGGGCTTAGGATGGGGGGTGGGGGGCGAAGGGGTAGGTGAAGGGCAGGCATGGGGGTTGAAGGGCAGGGGTAGGGGGGTGAAGGGCAGGGATATGGGGGGTGAAGGGCAGGGGTAGGGGGGGCAGGAGTATGTGAAGGGCAGGGGTAGGGGAGGGGTGAAGGGCAGGTGGGGGGGGTGAAGGGCAGGGGTAGGGGGGGTGAAGGGTAGGGGGGTGAAGGGCAGGCGTGGGGGGGTGAAGGGCAGGTGTGGGGGGGGTGAAGGGCAGGGTTAGGGGGGGTGAAGGGTAGGGGGGTTGAAGGGCAGGGGTAGGGGGGGTGAAGGGCAGGGATGGGGGGGTGAAGGGCAGGGGTAGGGGGGTGAAGGGCAGGGGTAGGGGGGGTGAAGGGCAGGGGTAGGGGGGGTTGAAGGGCAGGGGTAGGGGGGTGAAGGGCAGGGGTAGGGGGGGTTGAAGGGCAGGGGTAGGGGGGGTTGAAGGGCAGGGGTAGGGGGGGTGAAGGGCAGGGTGGGTGAAGGGCAGGGGTAGGGGGGGTGAAGGGCAGGGGTAGGGGGCGTGAACGGCAGGGGTAGGGGGTGAAGGGCAGGGATAGGGGGGGTGAAGGGCAGGGGTATGGGGGGTGAATGGCAGGGGTAGGGGGGGGTGAATGGCAGGGGTAGGGGGGGCAGGGGTAGGTGAAGGGCATGGGTAGGGGAGGGGTGAAGGGCAGGCATGTGGTGGGTGAAGGGCAGGCGTGCGGGGTGAAGGGCAGGGGTAGGGGGGGGTGAAGGGCAGGGTTTGGGGGGGGTGAAGGGCAGGGGTAGGGGGGTTAAGGGCAGGGGTAGGGGGGTTAAGGGCAGGGGTAGGGGGGGTGAAGGGCAGGGGTAGGGGGGCAGGGGTAGGTGAAGGGCAGGGGTAGGGGAAAGGTGAAGGGCAGGCATGGGGGGGGGTGAAGGGCAAGGGTAGGCGGGGTGAAGGGCAGGGGTGGGGGGGTGAAGGACAGGGGTAGGGGGGTGAAGGGTAGGGGTAGGGGGTGAAGGGCAGGGGTAGGGGGGTGAAGGGCAGGGGTGGGGGGTGAAGGGCAGGGGTAGGGGGGGGTGAAGGGCACGGGTGTGGGGGGGTGAAGGGCAGGGATGGGGGGGGTGAAGGGCAGGGGTAGGGGGGGTGAAGGGCAGGGGTAGGGGGCGGGTGAAGGGCAGGGGTAGGGGGGCGTGAAGGGCAGGGATAGGGGGGGGTGAAGGGCAGGGGTAGGGGTGAAAGTGAGGCACAAATTGTTGGCAGGAGTAAAATGTCCCTCTCCACACACACGATGGGAGTGAGAGGTGGTGGAGAGTGGGACTGGCGCAGATCCGAGGAGGCTGCTTGGCCCCCCAGCGGCCGGGGAGGTAGCACCGGGGAGGTAAGGGAGCGCCGGGGAGGTAAGTGAGCGTTGACGGCTGGGGCAGGAGGGCCGTGCCGCGCTTCCCCTCCATCCGGGAGCCAGTTGAGAGCGAGGGGGGAGGAGCCTGAAGTTGGCGGCAGGGGCAGGAGGGCCGCGCCGCGCTTCCCCTCCGTCCGGGAACCGGTGCAGGGCGGCGCACATGATGGGGGAGACGGACACAGAGGGAGTGTGTGTGTGTGACCTTTGGCCCGTCACTCCGCCTCAGGCCAATGAGAGGTGTGCGGGGCGGGCAGGCCAAGGCGGAGTGACAGGCCAAAGGTCCAATGTGATTGCCCCTAGGGACAGGGAGACACAGGACAAACAGACACGCATACAACGGTTTGAGAAATATATATAGATATATATATATATATATATATATATATATATATATATATATATATATATATATATATATATATATATATATATATATATATATAGCAACTGTAAATATTACTGTATGTTCATTTTCATGTCTTAGACAGGTCTGCAACCCTGTCTTTCCCCATTGTCACCCAGCATACAGCGCTTCCACTACAGCAAGGGATTCTGGGAAATGACATGCAAATGAGCACTCAGTGCCACCTTTTGTCTCAAGCTCGTATTACACAAGCCAATCCTCAAGCCAATGCATGCTGCTTTAAACACAGCTTTTAGACAGAGGCTGTGATGAGATGCAAAGCCATTAAACCCACTCACAGACATGTTTCAACCTTGATGGGTATCATCAGTGTGAGGTTGGTCTTAATGGCAAAGCAGGTTTGAGACTAGACTAGGTAATCACCACTACTATTAAGGTTACCCACCATAACCTTAATAGTATATATATATATATATATATATATATATATATATATATATATATATATACAGTGTTCGACAATTATATACATTTACTCGCCCGGGGCGGGTGGATTTAACCCCCGGGCGAGTAAATATTGGCCCAAGCAGCACACGTTTTTTTTAAATTTCCCGCGCTCGCGCTGCTGTTTTTACCGCGCTCGCGATGGAGAAAAAAAAAAAAAAGCCGGAGGCGGGTTCATGTTGTTGGGGGAGATTACCCCGCCTCCGGCTCTCTGAGCAGTGGCCTCCCTCCTCAGCGCTTCTACTCCTCCCCCTTCCGGCAGCCAGCCGCTTCCATGCCTGTCTGCCTCAGGCCCCTGCAGGGCCATCTGTCACCCCTCCCATCGGGCCATCCGCCCCCCCCTCCCGCCCCCCCCCTCGCAGGGGGCCTACCGCCCCCCCTCGCACCGGGCCATCCGCCCCCCCCTCGCACCGGGCCATCCGCCCCCCTCGCATCGGGCCACCCATGCCCCTATCGCACCGGGCCATCCGCCCCCCCCTCGCACCGGGCCATCCGCCCCCCCCTCGCACCGGGCCACCCGCCCCCCCTCGCACCATACATATATATATATATATGTATATATAATGTGTGTGTGTGTGTGTGTGTGTGTGCATTGTGTGTGTGCATTGTGTGTGTGCATTGTGTGTGTGTATATATATATCTATATCTATATCTATATATATATATATATATATATATATATATATATATATATTATGTGTGTGTATGTGTGTGTATGTGTGTGGATGTGTGTGATGTGTGTGTATGCGTGCGTGCGTGAATATATTTATCAAAGTTGTACAATGTTAATAAATAATTTATTCTCACCACATGTCTTTTTTTTTTTAATTTTTAAAATATTATATAATATACAAACACACACACACACGTTCCCCAGTGACACACAAACACACAGAACACTTCAAAGTGACACACACACACTGACAGCTACCAAGTGACACACACACACACACACACACACAGTGATACCCGCCTCCCAAGCGCGCTTGCTGTCTCCTCTGTCAGGACAGCAAAAAGCTCCTGGTAGCGCGAGCGTCAGCAAGCGAGAGCACTGCTCAGCGACGCTCAGTGCACTATGTCCGAGGCCTAAGGGATAGTGCTATCTGCTACGCTTTGGGTGGGCCCTGACATTGTTAAAGGGACATTAGGATATTGGTGCCTGGCACCTAATGTACTTTGGGGACACTCACTGGTGGTATCGGGTTAGGGCCTATTATACTGTGTGGTACAGGGTACTGTTATTAGGGTGTACAGTAAAGGTTAATATACGCCCATAATATATATTTTCTTTAACTGTGCACGCAATGTCTTGTATATAATGTATACCCTGCTCATTTATGTAACTGTATTTGTAACCATGTATTATTTGTTTTACTCTGTGCCCAGGACATACTTGAAAACGAGAGGCAACTCTCAATGTATTACTTCCTGGTAAAATATTTTATAAATAAATAAATAATGTATATGTATATATATATATATATATATATATGCAGTGCTCGACAAATAATGATAACCAATCGCCCGTTGCGAGTGGATTTAGGCAGCTGGCGACCCGTGCTGCAGCTGAATGAATTCCCCTGCTCGTGCCCAATTTTTTTTTTTTTTTTTTTTTTAAATAAATAAATAAATAATCCCCCTCCCTGATTGGGTTAAAAAAAAAGTTTAAAAAAATGGCGGCAAATCCTGTGGTCCCGGCGCGCGTGCACAGGGCAAGCAGAGTGTCCTGCCATTTGCGCTGCCTGTTCCCCCCAGCAACCCAGAATCCCCCGCATCCCTCCCCCCCCCACTCCCCACGTGGGACGGAGGGGGAAGCCCAAACCAAGCCCCCCCCCCTCCGCTCCCCACGTGGGACGGAGGGGGAAGCCCAAAACAAGCGCCGCGCGTGATCCAGCCCCCCTCCCCACTCCGCTCCCCACGTGGGACGGAGGGGGAAGCCCAAAACAAGCGCGCGATCCAGCCCCCCGCACCCTCCGCTCCCCACGTGGGACGGAGGGGGAAGTGCCAACCAAGCTTCCCCCTTGCGCGCCTCCTGCGCCAGTCCGCCTCCTGCCCATGATCTCCCCCTAATCACCTGCCCCCGATCCTCGCTTGCTGCCCGGGGGTGTCCGGGGAGCGTGCTGCGGCGTCGGCCGCTTCGGGGGGGGGGGGGGGGACCTGCTGCTGCTGCTGCTGAGGCCTACGCTGCGCTGTGTGTCCCATGTCTTGGAGAGGGCCCACTGCCGTGCGGAGACCCCACTGCTGCCACGTGTGACCCGGTGAGTGTGTGAGTGACAGACTGAGTGTCTGTGAGTGTGTGAGTGTGCCTGTGTGCCTGTGAGTGTGTCTGAGTGTGCCTGTGTGTCTGTGAGTGTGCCTGTGTGTCTGTCAGTGTGCCTGTGTGTCTGTCAGTGTGCCTGTGTGTCTGTCAGTGTGCCTGTGTGTCTGTCAGTGTGCCAGTGTGCCTGTGTGTCTGTGAGTGTGCCTGTGTGTCTGTGAGTGTGCCTGTGTGCCTGTGTGTCTGTCAGTGTGCCTGTGTGTCTGTCAGTGTGCCTGTGTGTCTGTCAGTGTGCCTGTGTGTCTGTCAGTGTGCCTGTGTGTCTGTCAGTGTGCATGTGTGTCTGAGTGTGCCTGTGTGTCTGTGAGTGTGCCTGTGTGTCTGTGAGTGTGCCTGTGTCTGTGAGTGTGCCTGTGTGTCTGTGAGTGTGCCTGTGTCTGTGAGTGTGCCTGTGTGTCTGTGAGTGTGCCTGTGTGTCTGTCAGTGTGCCTGTGTGTCTGTGTGTCTGTCAGTGTGCCTGTGTGTGTGCCTGTCTGTGTGTCTGTGTGTGTGCCTGTCTGTGTGTCTGTGTGTGTGCCTGTCTGTGTGTCTGTGTGTGTGCCTGTCAGTGTGCCTGTGTGTCTGTCAGTGTGTCTGTCAGTGTGCCTGTGTGTCTGTGAGTGTGTCTGTGAGTGTGCCTGTGTGCCTGTGTGTCTGTCAGTGTGCCTGTGTGTCTGTCAGTGTGCCAGTGTGCCTGTGTGTCTGTCAGTGTGCCTGTGTGTGTGCCTGTCTGTGTGTCTGTGTGTGTGCCTGTCTGTGTGTCTGTGAGTGTGCCTGTGTGCCTGTGTGTCTGTCAGTGTGCCTGTGTGTCTGTCAGTGTGCCTGTGTGTCTGTCAGTGTGCCTGTGTGTCTGTGAGTGTGCCTGTCAGTGTGCCTGTGTGTGTGTGTCTGTCAGCGTGCCTGTGTGTCTGTCAGTGTGCCTGTGTGTGTGCCTGTCTGTGTGTCTGTGTGTGTGTGTGTGTGTGTGTGTGTGAGTGAGTGTCTCTGAGTGTGTGTCTGTGAGTCTTCTGTGTGAGTGTGTCTCTGCGTGAGTGTCTGCGTGAGTGTGTCTCTGCGTGTCTGTGAGTGAGAGTGTGTCTGTGTGTCACCCTCTCCCTGTGTCGCCCTCGCCTTCTCCCTGTCGCCCTCGCCCTCTCTCTGTCTTTGTCTCTCATTCTCTCTGTGTGTGTTCTGTGTCTCTCATTTTTGTGTGTCTCTCATTTTTGTGTCTCTCATTTTTGTGTGTCTCTCATTTTTGTGTGTCTCTCATTTTTGTGTGTCTCTCATTTTTGTGTGTCTCTCATTTTTGTGTGTCTCTCATTTTCTGTGTGTGTCTCTCTTTTTCTGTGTGTGTCTCTCTTTTTCTGTGTGTCTCTCTTTTTCTGTGTGTCTCTCTTTTTCTGTGTGTGTCTCTCTTTTTCTGTGTGTGTCTCTCTTTTTCTGTGTGTCTCTCTCTATCTGTCTCTCTCTATCTGTCTCTCTCTATCTGTCTCTCTCTATCTGTCTCTCTCTATCTGTCTCTCTCTATCTGTCTCTCTGGCCGAGTCCATAGAAGGACAGGCCGCGCTGAGCCGTGCGGACACTCCGCGCTGAGCCCCTGCATACTCAATGAGGATGCCTTGAGAGGGGGCTCACGCGAGCGTCCGCAGGCGTGCTGAGGCGCTGGAGTTTTCAGCCGACAGCCAAGCTGTTTTTCAGAGCACTGTCGGCTGAAAACATCCAATCAGCGCGGAGCAGCGTTAACGTCACGGCGCCTTGACGTCTCTTTATCTGGCTCTCTCTGTCTCTCTCTGTCTCTCTCTCTGTCTCTCTCTCTGTCTCTCTCTCCCACTCTCTCTCCCACTCTCTCTCTGTCTCTCCCGCTCTCTCTCTCTCTGTCTCTCCCACTCTCTTTCTGTCTCTCCCACTCTCTTTCTGTCTCTCCCACTCTCTTTCTGTCTCTCCCACTCTCTTTCTGTCTCTCCCACTCTCTCTCTGTCTCTCCCACTCTCTCTGTCTCTGTCTCTCCCACTCTCTCTCTGTCTCTCCCACTCTCTCTCTGTCTCTGTCTCTGTCTCTCCCACTCTCTCTCTGTCTCTGTCTCTCCCACTCTGTCTCTGTCTCTCCCACTCTCTCTCTGTCTCTGTCTCTCCGTCTCTCTCTCTCCCTGTCTCTGTCTCTCTCTCTGTCTCTCTCTCTCCCACTCTCTCTCTCCCACTCTCTCTCTCTCCCACTCTCTCTCTCTCTCTCTCTCTCTCTCTCTCTCTCTCTCCCTCTCTCTCTCTCACACTCTCTCTCTCTCCCACTCTCTCTCTCTCCCACTCTCTCTCTCTCCCACTCTCTCTCTCTCCCACTCTCTCACTCACTCCCACACTCTCACTCACTCCCACACTCTCTCTCTCCCCCACTCTCTCTCTCTCTCCCCCACACACTCTCTCTCTCTCTCCCCCACACACTCTCTCTCTCTCTCCCCCACACACTCTCTCTCTCTCCCCCACACACTCTCTCTCTCTCCCCCACACACTCTCGCTCTCTCCCCCACACACTCTCACACTATGGATCTGGATATCTTAACTGCCCTATACTACACTGAAATAACCTATACTGCTTACTTCCAGATCTGACTCAAGCTTCACACGGAAGACATCGAACCCCCCCTAACCCAGAAGACAGGTAACGAACACCTCCCCTCCAATGTATAACATTGCGGGAATGAGGGTACCTGGACTTTGAGGGTCTGCGGATCAGGTAAGATCCCAGACGGGATTGCTGCTTTAAATATTGTGAAGCGGGGGCATCCAGACACTAGTTAAGGGGTGCAGGAAACTGGTCATCCACATCTGGCTTTTTTTTTCTAGATTCGACATTTATACACACACACACACACCAAGGACTAATTGTAGTATAATGTAATACAATAAATAAACTAATATCAAAAACGAATGTTCTTACTAGGAATTTATTCAATTTATTTAATTTATGGCTTTTTTTAAAATGCGTGGCTGGGGGCGGGACTAGAGGCGGGACTAGGGGCGGGACTAGGTGGCGAGTAGATTTTTGGGTTCGGCGAGTAGATTTTTGGGTGATTTGTCAAGCACTGTATATATGTATATATATATGTATATATATGTATATATATATGTGTAGCCCTGGTAAGAATTTGGGCTATATGTCTATCCTCCTACTGGTATAAGCCCTGCTAAGGGCAGGCCGCCAGTAGTTATCATGGGTTTCCCCCGCTTCAAGCCCTGGCCTGATTGGTGAAGGTAGGCCCCCTGACTGTGTGTAAGGCAAGAGACACAGGGGAGGGGCCTGCTGACATCCTGATGGGTGGGGCTGTCTAAAATTAGTGGGCTGTTCCTGTAAGAGACAGTTTGTCTGTGTTAAGGAGTAAGAGGAGAAGGAGTGAAGTCTGTCCTGGGATTAGAGACAGGAGAATGCAGTGTGACAGTTGGAGAAGAAGCTCAGGCCAGACTGAGTAGAGTTCATAGAACTATAGGGTGGACCAATGCCCCTCACCCTGCTCAGGGGGTGAGGGGAAAGCTAGCCCAACCCTGAGTGTCTGCACCTTGGGGTGGAGGCCGGGAGCAGTGTGAGCCCCAGACAGCCATCCTGAAGGGGTACAGTCTGGAGGAGAAGGAGGATGAGGAAGAGACACTGTACTTGATCTGCTGCTGCTGCTGTGAGCTGTTGAGGTCAATAAAGAGACATTGCTGCTTTTAAAGAGATTTGAGTGAGACTGAAATCTCTCGCCCCAACCCGGGGCTCTCTGGAAGGATTTCACCCTACCTTGATAGGGCTTGCCAGAGATGGAGGCGCTGCACCATTGTTAAAAGATGAAGGCACTAACCCCAGAAGCTTGTCCCTGTTGTCGCCCATACCATTGCGGGCGACTCAGGCCCTCCTTTTACCAGCAGGTATGCATCACCAACATACATGTAGCCAGAGCACATTACACCCATAGGTTCTCCCTGCTGATGCGCGCTGATGCGCGCTGAGGAGGAGAAACTCTTCCCCGAGCGCCAAACTGATATATTTGGTGCTCGGGGAAGCCCGGTCCCTACCTATATATATATATATGTATGAAATAGATTTTACCAGATTGGAATCCGGAAAAAACGAGACAGCACACAGTCCAGTAGTTCCAATGAAGCTATATTCAAAGTAACATGGCACCACCTCCAACGTTTCGGTCCACTCAACGTGACCTTCCTCAGGCACGTCCCTGAGGAAGGTCACGTTGAGTGGACCGAAACGTTGGAGGTGGTGCCATGTTACTTTGAATATAGCTTCATTGGAACTACTGGACTGTGTGCTGTCTCGTTTTTTCCGGACTCCAATCTGGTAAAATCTATTTTTTACATGTGCATATGGGGCAAGCATCAGCATCTTACTTATGTTTACAGTGTGCCAACTGAGATGATTTTTTCATATATATATGTATGTGTATATATAATGTGTGTGTGCATGTGCATGTGTGTGTGCATTGTGTGTGTGTGTATATATAATGTGTGTGTGTGTGCCCCTTCCCCGTCACGAATAAAGACACTGGGACCTATCGGGGATAAGTTGAGTAAGAACCCCAAGTACTCTAAAGATTGGAGGGATTGGGAGCTGAGTGATGAAGGATCTGATGGGGAGATACCATATGCCAATGTAATTCGTGTGCCTAACCCTGTACCATTTTCTCCTGTTCCTAGAGGGAGGGCCCGAGGGTACCATACTACTGCGGAGGCAGGGCCTGTGAGTAAGGTGGTATACAAGATGAACCCCACCATTTACACCGATGATACAAGAGGTAGACGCAGAGGCTCGCACTCTACTGAGTCGGTCACGTCAGGTGTGTCCTCACAGACGGAGGCAGAGGCAGGTACCTCCAGTGCAGTGTCAGGGTACAAGCACCATGACAAGTGGTGGGCACCCCTGTTTACAGGATACCACAAGGGTATGGACCGTATGAGGTTCCTGTTAATGAGGAATAACATAGTTGACCATTTGTGGGCTGTAGGTGCTTTGTCTCCCCAGGAGGTGGCAGATGAGTTGGAGTTTCGCTACCAGGAGATAGAGCAGAAGAACATCCTTCCTAAGGGGGCTGCCATATTATATGACGATGTTGCCCCAGAGGAGCCTGAGTTTTGGGTACTGCCAAGCAGGGTGGGTAACCGTAAACTTACCAAGCTTAGCCGAGCAGACAGGGCCATAGTGGCCAGGTATAGACAATGTCATGGCTATGAGTTTCCCTATGTGCCTGAGCCGATAATGCAAGAAATTGAGGAGCAGAGGGATAGTTGGCTCCGAGAGGCAGTGATGGAATACTTACGAACTAGGTTCGGTAAGGCAGGTTATCACAATGAGGATAAAATATGTGACGTGATCCGGGCCTGGAGCATAGGGAGACGCATCTACATGCATAGTGTAATGTATCGGCCGGAGTATGGGTCGGTACAGCCATACTATGTCAAGATAACGGATTATAATGGGCGGGAAGTAAGAATGCCTGACCCGCGACATTATTATTAAGTTGGTTCACCATGTTGGGAGTAACCATGTGCCTTTTTGTTATACGCCATCCGGGTGGAATGGTCTGACGTGCAAACAATAATCATTACCATGTGTTTGTTTCCCAGATTGTTCACCTGCAGGATGGAGCTGCTAAAGTTAGGTCCAAGTGGGGACCATTGGATTCCACCTGAGGGAGAGTGTAGCCCTGGTAAGAATTTGGGCTACATGTCTATCCTAATCCTGGTATAAGCACTGCTAAGGGCAGGCCGCCAGTAGTTATCATGGGTTTCCCCCGCTTCAAGTCCTGGCCTGATTGGTGAAGGTAGGCCCCCTGACTCTGTGTGAAAGGCAAGAGACACAGGGGAGGGGCCTGCTGACATCCTGATGGGTGGGGCTGTCTAAAGTTAGTGGGCTGTTCCTGTAAGAGACAGTTTGTCTGTGTTAAGGAGTAAGAGGAGAAGGAGTGAAGTCTGTCCTGGGATCAGAGACAGTAGAATGCAGTGTGACAGTTACATAGTTACATAGTAGATGAGGTTGAAAAAACACGTAGGTCCATCAAGTTCAACCTATGCTAAATTTAGACAACAGATACTTTATCCTATATCTATACTTACTTATTGATCCAGAGGAAGGCAAACAAAAAACCCCTTTAAGGGGAAAAATTAATTCCTACCGGACTCCAAGAATTGGCAATCGGATTAATCCCTGGATCAACATCCTTCCCATGTATACTTATTTTGTATATCCCTGTATACATTTCCCATCTATAAAGATGTCCAACCTTTTTTTGAACAAATCTATTGTATCTGCCATCACAGTCTCCATGGGTAATGAATTCCACATTTTAACTGCCCTTACGGTAAAGAACACTTTCCTTTGTTGCTGGTGAAATTTCCTTTCCTCCAACCTTAAGGGATGGCCCCGAGTCCTTTGTACAACCCGTGGGATGAATAATTCTTTTGAAAGCTCCTTGTATTGTCCCTGAATATATTTGTATATAGTTATCACATCCCCTCTTAGATGCCTCTTTTCTAATGTAAATAAATCTAATTTAGCTAGCCTCCTCATAAGTTAGAATGTCCATCCCCTTTATTAATTTTGTGGCTCTTCTCTGCACTCTATATAGTTCCATAATGTCTTTTCTTAGGATTGGTGCCCAAAATTGTATTCCATATTCCAGGTGTGGTCTTACTAGTGCTTTGTAAAGGGGCATAATTATATTTACTTCCCTTCCATCCATTGCCCGTTTGATGCAAGATAAGATCTTGTTTGCCTTTTCAGCTACTGCATGACATTGGGCACTATTGCTAAGCCTGCTGTCTACAAGCACTCCTAAATCCTTCTCCATCAAGGATTCCCCCAATATATCTCCATTTAATTTTTAAGTCGCCTTTTTATTCTTGTATCCCAAATACATAACCTTACATTTATCTGTATTAAACCTCATCTGCCATTTACCTGCCCACGTCTCCAGTCTCTCCAAGTCCTTCTGAAGAGAAATTACATCCTGCTCTAATTCTATTACCTTACACAATTTAGTATCATCAGCAAAGATGGAGACTTTGCTCTCGATCCCAACCTCAAGGTCATTAATAAACAAGTTAAAAAGCAGGGGTCCCAGTACGGATCACTGAGGTACTCCACTCACGACTTTATCCCAACCTGAAAAAGTTCCATTTATGACAACCCTCTGTTGTCTGTCCTTTAACCAATTTTCAATCCAGGTGCATATATTATTACTGAGTCCAACTTTCTTTATTTTGTACACCAACCTCTTGTGTGAAACCGTATCAAAAGCCTTTGCAAAATCTAAGACCACATGAACTGCATTACCCTGGCCTAAATTCCTACTTACCTCCTCAAAGAAACAAATGAGGTTAGTTTGGCAAGATCTATCCTTCATAAATCCATGTTGACTATTACTAATAATTTTATTTTCCACTAGCTGAGAGACCCGGCGTTGCCCGGGATGTAATGTTCCCGTTCCTCTCTCTCCTCCCCCCTCTCTCTGTTTGTCCCCCATTCACATCAATCCAGTCCCCCCCCTCCCTCCCTCCTTTACAGCTTCATGTAGCGTGTGTGCGTCAGTCACTGTGTGTTTGCTCGCGCGTCAGTGAGTCTGAGGCAGAAACACAAACACACACAGACTGAGTGACGCACACACAGTCAGTGTGTGCCTCAGTCAGTGTGTGCGTGCGTCAGTCAGGCTTTGTGTGCGCGTCAGTCAGTGTGTGCGTGCGTGCGGCAGTCAGTCAGTGTGTGCGCGCGGAGGGGGGGGCGTCAAAGGGAGGGGGGGGGCGTCAAAGGGAGGGGGGGGGGGCGTCAAAGGGAGGGGGGGGGGCGTCAAAGGGAGGGGGGGGGGGCGTCAAAGGGAGGGGGGGGGCGTCAAAGGGAGGGGGGGGCGTCAAAGGGAGGGGGGGGGCGTCAAAGGGAGGGGGGGGGCGTCAAAGGGAGGGGGGGGGGCGCCTCAAAGGCATGGATTCCTCCCCCTGCATTTCCTGCAGTGGACAGGAGGGGGGGGGGCAGTGGACAGGAGGGGGGGGGGCAGTGGACAGGAGGGGGGGGGGCAGTGGACAGGAGGGGGGGGGGCAGTGGACAGGAGGGGGGGGGCAGTGGACAGGAGGGAGGGGGCAGTGGACAGGAGGGGGGACGCAGTGGACAGGAGGGGGGGGCAGTGGACAGGAGGGGGGGCAGTGGACAGGAGGGGGGGGCAGTGGATAGGAGGGGGGGGCAGTGGATAGGAGGGGGGGGCAGTGGACAGAGACACACACACACACACACACACACACACACACACACACACACACACACACACACACACACACACACACACACACCTCAGTTGATGCGCCCTTTCTCAGTTCCGTTTGGCGCCGGAGGTGGGGAGCGACACCTACCTGTACTTCCGGGCGCCGCCACCGTCTGACTCGGCGCCGCGAGGGAGGAAGGGGGTCCGCCATCTTACGCGCCGCGTGGCAGCTGCGGGAAGCGAGGTGATTTGGAGCGGGGAGGGGGGAGAGGTGATTTGGAGCGGGGAGAGGTGATTTGGAGCGGGGAGAGGTGATTTGGAGCGGGGAGAGGTGATTTGGAGCGGGGAGAGGTGATTTGGAGCGGTGAGGGGGGAGAGGTGATGCCGCTGGGGAGGGGGAAAGGTGATTTGGAGCGGGGAGGGGGAAGAGGTGATGCCGCTGGGGAGGGGGAAGAGGTGATGCCGCTGGGGAGGGGGAAGAGGTGATGCCGCTGGGGAGGGGGAAGAGGTGATGCCACTGGGGAGGGGGAAGAGGTGATGCCGCTGGGGAGGGGGAAGAGGTGATGCCGCTGGGGAGGGGGAAGAGGTGATGCCGCTGGGGAGGGGGAAGAGGTGATGCCGCTGGGGAGGGGGAAAGGTGATTTGGAGCGGGGAGGGGGAAGAGGTGATGCCGCTGGGGAGGGGGAAGAGGTGATGCCGCTGGGGAGGGGGAAGAGGTGATGCCGCTGGGGAGGGGGAAAAGGTGATTTGGAGAGGGGAGAGAGGTGTGTGTGTGTGTGTGTGTGTGTGTGTGTGTGTGTGTGTGTTTTATTTTTTTGGACCTTTGGCCCGTCACTCCGCCTCAGGCCAATGAGAGGTGTGGGGGGCGGGCCAAGGGGGTGGTGTGAGTGTGTGAGGCCAATGAGAGGTGTGCGGGGGCGGGCGGGCCAAGGGACCAATGAGATTGGCGCTAGGGACACCGGACATCCAGCAGGCAGGCATGCATGCATGCAGGCAGGCAAACAAACATACAGTGCTTTCACTAATATAGTATAAGATTAGGTATTCCTGAATATTATCCCGTATTAAACCTTCAAGTAATTTCCCTACTATTGAAGTCAGGCTTACAGGTCTGTAATTCCCTGGGTGTGATCTAGCTCCCTTTTTAAATATAGGCACCGCATCTGCTTTACGCCAATCTTGTGGTACTGAGCCTGTGGAAATTGAGTCCTTGAATATTAAATATAATGGTTTTGCTATTACTGAGCTTAACTCCTTGAGAACTTTTGGATGTATGCCATCGGGGCCAGGTGCCTTATTTACTTTAATTTTTTCAAGTCGCTTATGAACTTCTTCTCAGTTAAACAATTGTTCATTAATATGGAGGTTGTGGCTTCCTCCTGCGGCACTACTATTGAGCTTGATTCTTCCCTGGTAAACACAGAGGCAAAGAATTTGTTTAATACCTTTTTCCTTATCTCCAATAATCTGCCTGTCCATCTCACACTGAAAGGGTCCTATATTTTCTTTTCTCATTTTTTTGTTATTAAGGTACTTAAAGAACTTTTTAGGGTTGACCTTACTTTCTATTGCAATCCTTTTTTCATTATCCATTTTTGCTAATTTGATTGCCCTTTTGCAATTTTTGTTACTTTCTTATAATTCTGATACGATGTCTCTGTCCCTTCTGACTTAAAGAATCTAAACGCCTTCCTCTTCTTGCCCATTTCCTTCCCTACCTGTTTATTTAGCCACATTGGTTTTGACTTATTTCTTTTATACTTATTACCCAAGGGTATAAACTGATAAGTGTGCTTTTCTATCAATGTTTTAAAGACTGCCCATTTATCTTCTACATTTTTCCCTGCAAAAAACATCATCCCATTGTATTACTATTAGATTAGACCTCAGTTTATTAAAATCTGCCTTTCTAAAGTTTAAAGTCTTTGTTGAACCCAAGTAATCTGTTTTTGATAATTTATTTCAAATGAGACCATGTTATGATCACTGTTACCCAAGTTGGAGGAGAAGCTCAGGCCAGACGGAGTAGAGTTCATAGAACTATAGGGTGGACCAATGCCCCTCACCCTGCTCAGGGGGTGAGGGGAAAGCTAGCCCCACCCTGAGTGTCTGCACCTTGGGGTGGAGGCCAGGAGCAGTGTGAGCCCCAGACAGCCATCCTGAAGGGGTACAGTCTGGAGGAGAAGGAGGATGAGGAAGAGACACTGTTCTTGATCTCCTGCTGCTGTGAGCTGTTGAGGTCAATAAAGAGACATTGCTGCTTTTAAAGAGACTTCAGTGAGACTGAAATCTCTCGCCCCAACCCGGAGCTCTCTGGAAGGATTTCACCCTACCCTGATAGAGCTTGAAAGAGATTGAGGCGCTGCACCATTGTTAAAAGATGAAGGCACTAACCCCAGAAGCCTGTCCCTGTTGTCCCCCATACCATCGCGGGAGACTCAGGCCCTCCTTTTACCAGCAGTTATGCACCACCAACATACACGAAGCCAGAGCACATTCCACCCTAGGGGTCCAGTCTGCGATCAGGAGGGGGCAATATGGGTTACATATATATATACACACATATGTATATATAAAAAACACAAAAAAAAGACTGCGCCTAATGATGTGAACCGATCCCCAGTAAAAAGGTGTAACAGTGTAATAACTATATAAACCAATAGATATGGGATAAAATGAATATCAATCAGATAAAGTAACACAAAAGATCCAAATAATAAAATAAAAATAGTAAATCATAAAAATTATAAAATTAAATAAGTATATTAAATGTATGTCTAAATATTGCTGGTATATATAAACCGATATGAGTAGCATACACCACCAATGATTAGAATAAGGAAATAATGAAAACAAAACAAAACAGAATGATAAATGAAAAATAAAAAATCACAATAGTATAAATTAATGAAAAAGAGTCCAAAGTGGTATGGATCAGTAATAGATTCTTGCTGCAACCAGGAACATGCTGCCTTCCACGGGGAACCAACGAATTCCAGGCTAATCTGTACAAAAACACAAAAAAGAAGGCGCCCGATCCTAGTGCAATATGTTCAAAAAAATGTACGCCTTCTTTTTTGTGTTTTTGTACACATATGTATATATATATGTGTTTGTGTGTGTGTGTACATACATACACCTGAGTGTGAGTGTGTGCATTACTGGTATTGTTCCTGGGAGGGGTTTATCCTGCTGCACAAAGATCCCTTTTAGGTGGAGGCGCAGCACCGAGATGGACACACTGTCACCCCAGGCTCCCAGTGGCGGAGGCTCAGGTAAGCCAACAGGTAACGGCAGTACCGGTAGCCCCTTTAGTTGTGGGGGTAACCAGGGCTACATGCTTATTACCAGGTCCGCTAATTTAAATAATTAAAGCATACCTCAGGCGCTGCACCACTCTCTACATTTGTGGATGTAAAGTCTTATTATCAAAAAACATTTGATAAAGACTAAAATGGGTTCGATCACCATGGAAATGTGAAATGTTAAAAAACCCAAAAATAAAAACATACAAAGTATACTTATCTTTTATAAACTTGTCAGTCAGATCCATTATACATATTAAACATAACACTGAGATCACTATAGTCCTTGGTGGGCAGAATATATCAGATTCAGTGTACTGTAAATACAAGAGAGTTGTTATTTCCAAACTGGTGCAAGCAAATGTGAAACTCAAAATACTTTAGTATTCCTGGAAATGGCCTGATATATTGCTGCCTGTGGATCAGCTCTCAGACAGGGAGGGGGGGAGAGAGAGAGAGACTGCAGTGTGTGTGTCTGCGTTACAGCATGTATAGAGAAAGAGAGATGCTTCTAGTGTATTTACGATTTTTTTTCTAACGTTTTTATTGTTTTTTGTGTTATTACATCAAGACTTTGAAACAGTAAAAACAATGCACATAGAATTCGTCTGAACAATAGAACAACTATCTTTCTTGGTATTTAAACATATATTCTGGCCATAAGTAGTATATAGTATATATGCAATATATAGTATATATATACAGTATATAGTATATGCAAGTGACAATGCTAGGTAAAAACCATCTCTAAATCCTCTCATTGAAGCCTTTGCTGTGTGTATTATAGTATTTGCAAGTGACAATGCTAGGCCCATATAAACCCAGTCAGAACAGCTAGTCTGCCCGCAGCCCATGTCCAAGTGGCCCATTATAAGTGGCAGGACTACTGAACAACTGAAGTTTAAAAGGAAGTTCAGAAGAAGTGAGGAAGTGGACACCTCCATCTGGCCCTGATTCCTGCATTTGAACTACGCTGGAAAGGAGGATATCATCTATACCAGACTGCATCATTACTGCTGTGATGCTGTAACCATTTATATTTGCTGTGACTTCAATTCTTCTCAAATTATGCACTTCTTCTTACCAGCCTCATTATGTCTCTAACTCTATTAATATATCTTCATCTCTCCTTCCTTCACCACTTCTCTGTTCACATGAACTTTTTTCTTACCAGCAAGCTTGACCCTACCTGTCTTTCTAACTATCGACCTGTCTCTCCTGCCTTTTGCCTCTATACTCCTTGAACGTCTTGTATTCTCTCGCTTGCTCCATTTTCTGAACACCTATTCTCTCCTAGACCCTCTTCAATCTGGCTTCCGCACTGCTCACTCCACGGAAACAGCCCTCACAAAAATAACTGACGACCTCCATGCTGCCAAAGACAGAGGTCAGTACACTCTGCTCATATTACTCGACCTTCCTGCAGCCTTTGACACCATGGACCACCCTCTTCTCCTTCACATTCACCATACTCTTGGTATTCGGAACAAACTCTATCCTGGATCTCATCCTACCTCTCCCATCGTACTTTCAGTGTGTCTTCTGCTAACACCTCCTCCTCTATTGATCTCTCTGTGGGGGTACCCCAGGGCTCTGTCCTGGGACTTCTTCTCTTTTCTCCGTACACACTCTCTCTAGGTGACCTAATAACATCTTTTGGGTTTAAATATCACCTCTATGCTGACGACACACAAATGTACTTTTCAACACCCGACCTTACACCTGCTGTACAGACCAAAATTTCTGAATGTCTCTCTGCTATATCATCCTGGATGGCCCTCCCCCGCCTTAAACTCAACATGGAAAAAACAGAGCTCCTCATACTTCCTCCCAAACCTGGCCCTACTACCTCCTTCCACTTTACTGTTGGAACAACGATCATTCACCCAGTAGCCCAAGCACGCTGCCTAGGGTCACACTCGACTCCTCTCTCACATTCACCCCTCACATTCAAAACATATCTAAAACCTGTCGCTTTTTCCTTCGCAATATAACAAAGATACGCCCTTTCCTCTGTTGCTCGACTGCTAAAACTCTGACTCAGGCCCTCATTCTCTCCTGTCTTGATTACTGTAACCTCCTGCTGTCTGGCCTTCCTGCCTCTCACCTGTCTTCCCTACAATCTATAGAGAAAACAGAAATGGTGATAATAGCGCTAAGAACTAAACAATACTTATTGGTGTGAAATAATAATACTTAAATACCTTAAAATGATAAGGCAAGGCTGCCAGGAGATACCGACCCAAAAACAAAGTCAGTCATGAACACCAAAAACAAAATACAAACCGGCGCCTAAAATTTTCCAAAGATAGTCTATTTGGGGATCCAATTGGACCGGGGCACACAGATCCACTTTTAGTCTTGTGCTTCCAAAGTTGTGACCAAGACCAGATGAAATGTGATATGTGGAGTCAAGCAAAAAGATAAATCATAGTGCAATCTGATAACAAGAGGGACATACAGTACAAACACTAAACAAACAACAGCTAAAACATAGTGCGACCTGCTACTATGGGGACATACAATACAAACACTGGACAGACAGCAAAGACAAATACAGGCAAGGCTGACTAAATGAAAGAGCTACTTTTAATGAACAAATGATAATATAATAAAATTGGGAACACAACAGCAGGCAGCTGGTCCGGTAGCACTAAAACCAAAATCCTACTCACGACAAGTCAGGTAAATGTGCGGTGGAGTATGGACGTGAGGTTGTAGCAACTTGTCCACCTGTGGCGTCGGGCTGGTTTGAAGGCAGCTTCGGCACTATTACACCTCCCAGTTCGATCGTCCGTCGCTGGGAGTGTGCTTGGGGGCAGGTCCTTCTCTCACTGCTACAACCGGACGTGCGTGGCATGCAGCCTGTAGGTGTTGGTGACGGAGGCTCAGAGAGTAAAATCCAACGCGTTTTGTGCGCATGCGCACTTCATCAGGGACATCACCTGTCTTGATTACTGTAACCTCCTGCTGTCCGGCCTTCCTGCTTCTCACCTGTCTCCCCTACAATCTATCCTAAACCCTGCTGCCAGAATCACTCTACTCTTTCCTAGATCTGCCTCAACATCTCCCCTCATGAAATCCCTCTCCTGGCTTCCGATCAAATCCCGCATCTAACACTCCATTCTGCTCCTCACTTTTAAAGCTTTACACTCTTCTGCCCCTCCTTACATCTCAGCCCTAATTTCTCGTTATGCACCACCCAGACTCTTGCGTTCTTCTCAAGGATGTCTTCTTTCTACCCCCTTTGTATCTAATGCCCTCTCCCGCCTTAAACCTTTTTCACTGACTGCCCCACACCTCTGGAATGCCCTTCCCTCAGTACCCGACTAGCACCCTCTCTATCCACCTTTAAGACCCACCTTAATACACACTTAAAGAAGCATAGGAATAGCACTGTGGATATTCTGAACACATGATACATTAAGCTTGGCCCCCTGCAGACGCACTTACCAGAACTCCCTCCTACTGTCTCTGTACGTTCTCCCTACCTACCAATTAGACTGTAAGCTCCTCGGGGCAGTGACTCCTCTTCCTTAATGTTACTTTTATGTCTAAAGCACTTATTCCCATGATCTGTTATTTATATTATCTGTTATTTATTTGATTACCACGTGTATTACTGCTGTGAAGCGCTATGTACATTAATGACGCTATATAAATAAAGACATACAATACAATAAGGTCTTAAGACATTTCATTAAAGCCAACACAAACTCCATCTTAGCTTTAGAACATTTAGATACTTCTGGGCCTCCAATCGGGAGGCGAATACCTTCAAAGTCTTTAAGCGCTTTATTACTTGAAAGGGGTGAAAAAGAACAGAAAAAGAGAGAGGGGGGAGAGGAAAGGGTAAGAAGGGAGGGGGGTGGAAGGGAAGGAAGATAAGGGAAGGCGTTCGTCCCCTTTATCTCCCCAGCATCGGCTCCGGTATAAGGTTATACTTTTGGTTGAGATATATTCCTGGGCACTATTTTTCTAGTTCTCAGGCCATGCGTCCCAGACCTTATAATGCTGGTCTGTTTTCTGGGTTAGGAGGGCTGAGAGGAGCTCCATCATTCTGACCTCCTTAACTCTGCGGATAACCATTTGCTTTGATGGGGCTTTCAGTTATTTCCATGCAGCTGCTATTGAGCAGCGTGCTGCAGTGAGAATGAATGCCACCAATTTCCTTTGAGGGGTTATGAGTCCTTCTATGGGTTTGGCTAGTAGAAAGGACAACGGGTCCATCTCTATGCCCTCCTCAATAACATCTTGGATCATATTTCTAATCATGTTCCAGAAAATCTGGATCTGGGGACAAAACCACCAGATATGTACCAGATCTCCTTTCTGGCCACATCCTCTCCAGCAGAGATCGGGTAGGCTGGGGGAGATCTGGCTCAGCCTACTGGGGGTTAGGTAGCATTGAAATAGTATTTTATATATATTTTCTTTTATAGTAGTACAAATTGACGTTTTGGCTGCCAATTCCCAGATATCCGCCCAGTCATCTTTATCTATTTCCGTATTGAGGTCCCCATTTTTTCATATATTAATGGCTCCAGGTGCACCTTCCTCTCGCCCTGCGTTTTAGGAAGTGCCGTAGTTACAATCTGAAGACTTTGTATTTGCAAAAGAGCTTTTATTTATTTTTTGCATAAAAATATCTATTGGCAGTGATATTCCCGAGTAGATCTCCAATATCAGACCCTTCTTATATATACCGCTTGTACATAACTGTTCAAATTTTGTTGGTTCTGTAAATTTTGTTTTTTTGATGTAGCTAATATTAAATGTCTGATCTGGAGAAAGCTAAATAGCGGAATTTCTGTTGAAGATCTTGGAATGAAATTGAGCCTTTGTCTATTAAGTCTGCCACCTTTTGGACATTGGCTTCTTTAAAATGTTTAAAATAATTTGGGGCGCAACCCGGAGGGAAATCCGGGTTACCAAAAATAGGAGTCTACATGGATGGAGAGGTTGTCAATTGGTGTTTTTCTTTATTCTTGGTCCATATCTTCCATGTACACCTCATTGCTCCCAGGCATGTCTTGCGCAGAACCATAACCTCCCCCCCCTCGGTACCATAGTATCTCTGCGAGAGTGAGGGAAGAGACATAGGAGGACTCAATCTCCAACCAGCAACATGACACTGGATTGTTACACCAAACCACCGCTTGTTTTAAGTGGGCTGAGTAATAGTATTTAATAATATCTGGTACTCCCAGGCCTCCACACGCCTTAGACGCTAACATTACTGACCTTGCCACTCTTGGTCTTTTGTTTCTCCATATAAATTGGAAAATTTTATTTTGCAAATTTTTGAGTTCCGTCAAGGGTACATTGACTGGCAAAGATTGGAAGAAGTACAGGAGCCTAGGGAGAATATAAATTTTAACCGATGCTGCTCTCCCCAGCCTCGATATTTGGTACCTGTTCCAACACTCTACAGTAGGTCGCCTTTAATTTTGGCAAAGAGGGAGGGAAAATTACATTTATATTGAGATTCGTAGGAATTAGATATTTTTACTCCCAGATATTTGATTTCTGAGTAGCTCCATTTAAAACTAAAGTTAATTTGTAATAATTTTACTTCAGGGGGCCAAAGGAATAGGTTCAGGGCCTCTGATTTATCATTACGGATTTTGTAACCTGAAACTTTACCAAATGTTTCTAATTGGAATTGTAAATTCAGGAGGGATGTCAGAGGAGAGGACAGAGACAGAATCACATCGTCGCCGAATAGAGACATTTTGTACTCAGTGTCTCCAATTTTGATGCCTTTTATATTTATATCGTTCCTGATTATCGCCGCGAGGGGTTCGATCACCAGAGCAAAAAGGAGTGGGAACAACGGGTGTCACGGTAACTTATGACAAGTTATAATATACACCAAAAATAACACATATTAAAATAATCGGTTCTGCTGGGCCCAGTGGGCTGATACTTGCCAATCCCTCATGACGGAGGAGACATCCAAAGAAAGGAGAGATGGAGCACAGCTGGTAGTAAATAAACTGTTATGGAGAGTGGGACCCAGGTAAAAAATGTTTAATGGATCAGTGCAAAATACAAAAACTGAGCCCTCAGGCCCCCACCAACGCGTTTTAAGCTAGTAGCTCTTTCTCAAGGTGCATAGTGATGCCTACAATAAACTTACCTAATATACTCTAATTTCCCGCCATTTGCCGCCATCCATGCGTCGCAAAAACACGTCATGAATGACGCGCCATGCGTGGCCTGGACTGGTGACGTCAGCGCGCAATTCGAGTACAAACAAAAATTTTATTGATCATTTTGTTAAAATACTGTAGTGAATCCTGAACAACTTTATTACTATACGACGACGTGACAACCTGAAAACTTTATTCAAATTTGTTTAAAAAGGGATTCAAAACGAGCAACAGTATGTTAATGCTAATAATAGAAAAAATATAGTAAAAACTAACCATTTACAGGAATAGTAATGATTAAAAGAAATAGTAAAAAAAGCATCTTGTGTGAAAACTATTGAAACACCGCTCTTCAAATGTAAACCTACATAATCGATCAGGTGCAAACATAATATATGCACACATGTTTTAAATTATGTATTTCATATATATGTATACGATTATAGAGTGTAAGTAACAGTAATTCACATAGTGTAGATGTAAAGATGCACTTGAAGTTAAGGATGATGTACATGTGTATGCACGGAATAGCAATATAAGTACTTAAAATTATTTTAGTTTATTTTCTTCAAATCTACGAAATCCTTCCCTTTGTCTATAAATTTAATCAAATTAATTTTGTGTAAAACACTGTCACACAATATCCATAGACATGTCATAAATAAAGGTAAACAACAATAAGGACTTATGACAAGGATGAAATAAATCTATCCTATGGATAAAAAGAAGGGTTAAATCCTACATGCCAGATTGTGAAATTAGATTTGTACATCAAGAAAAGTAATTGCACACGACAAGGACCATTGTTATCAAAATATATATATATATCTACACATATAAGTAGTGAAATATATATTAATTTCCATTTTCATGTAATCAATCAGTTTATTGTATTTGTATAATTAAATTAATTTTTATTTGATTAATTAATTATGAAGGAAATTACGAAAGAAATGGGCCCAAATCCCACTCTGAATTCAGACCATAAGGTATTCTTGTATTTAGGGTGAATATCCAGTAAAGTTCCCTTTTGTCTAGTGTCTCTAATCTGTTACTGTACCTCCCCTTATCGGTTTAGGTACATGTTCAATTCCTCTGTATTTAAGTTTTTTTGGTCTCCCTGTTTGCATGTTGAAAAATGCTGAGATAACGGATGAGTTAAATCCCCAAGTCTAATTAATCTTATGTGCTCCCTCAACCTTACTTTTAGGGCACGGGAGGTGCGTCCAACATATTGTTTGCCACATCCACAGTCCAAAAGATAGACTATGAATGTGGCATTACAGTTAATAAATGATGTAATGGGGAATTTTTGTCCTGTATTAAAAGATACAAAATAAGAAGAAGGTTCCATATAACCACATGAGATACAGTTTAAACACTTAAAGCATCCCTTTGGGAGACTTTCCCCTTGTGTGTTACATGTGGAGGTAAACAGACTTCTAGACACATAGTTCGCTATAGTCTTTGCCTTTTTAAAGACAAAGCGTGGACCCTCAGAGTGTACTTTTTTAAGGAAAGGATCGGCCGACAAGATATTCCAGTGTTTTTTTACTATGCTCTTTATCGCCTTAACTTGTGTATTATGTTGAGTGACAAAAACAGGACCATTTTCATCCCATAAATTAGTATTTTTGTTGGTTTTTCTTTGTTTGTCCAAAAGATCATCCCTTTTCATTACTGCCACCTCCTCGAATGACCTCTGGAGAACATCTTTGGAATAACCGCTTTCTTTGAATCTGTTTAGAAGTTCATGTGATTGTATTAAAAAATCTTCATAATTAGAACATATCCGTCGCAATCGTATTAATTGTACTTTTGGGATAGAATTAAGGAGAGACCTAGGATGGCAGCTGTCAGCTCTCAAATAAGTGTTGCGTGAGTTGTTCTTTCTGTACACATCACAACAGATCATCATATCCATATTAATAAATAATAATAAATCCAAATATTGAATATGATGAAAATCATATGTGTACGTGAATTTTAAATTAAAATTATTTGTGTTAAGGTAGTTTATAAATAACAAAAGTGAATCAACCCCTCCATTCCAAATAAAAATTAAATCATCTATGAACCGCCTATAAAAAGTGATAAATTGTCGATAGGGATTGTCAGCTCCAAACACGTGGACCAACTCCCACCAACCTAAAAATAGGTTGGCATAAGAGGGAGCAAAGCTGGTACCCATAGCGGTTCCACGTGTCTGGAGATAAAAAGACCCATCAAACAAAAAATAATTGAGTTAATAAAAAGTGTATACAATCTAAAATAAAAGTGCTTTGAGTGAGTGACAATGTGGAGTGTTCTTAGTAATGTCTGACAGCTGCCATCCCATGGTCATGTTCAATGATAGTGTATAGGGAGGTCACATCCAGTGTGACCCAGACGTAACATCCCTTCCATACAATATTTGTTAATTGCTCCAGAAGGTCATTACTGTCTCTGATGTATGAGGGTAAAGAGTGTACAAACGTCTGCAAATAATGATCTACACATCTAGAGACCCCATCTCCCAAAGATCCAATACTAGAATCTATTGGCCTCCCAGGCGGGGAGACCAAAGTTTTATGGATCTTTGGGAGATGGTGGAAGACAGGAATGATGGGTTGTGCCTTGAACAAAAATTCACATTCTTTATGATCAATGACTCCTAAGTGAGAGCCCTCATCTAAGAGGGTTTTTAGTTGTTTTAAAAACACTGGAGTTGGGTCCCCACGTAGAACAGAGTGGGAAGATTGGTCCGATAATTGGCGAATGGCCTCATCCCTGTATTGTGTCCTACTCTGCACTACTATGGCTCCCCCCTTGTCTGCCGTCTTGATAATCAAATTATTATTCCATTTTAATTTGTGTAAAGCATCTTTCTCTGACTCGTTGAGATTGTTGATTCTGCTCTGCAGGGGGGACAAGTCAAAGGTATACCCCCTGGAGAGCAGTGTCAAATCCCTCTCAACGAGTTTTTCAAAGGTCATAAGATAATGCCCTTTCATATGGGCTGGGAAAAATACTGATTTCTTTCTCAAACCTGATTGCTCTCTACCAAACACATTAGTTAAATCAACAATATCTGATCTTTCATTGTCTTCTAAAATGGAGTTCATATCATGAATACAGCATTGTTCTTTGAAGGTTGGGGCACAAGGAGGTGGAACAGAGTCGTGAGTTGCACCGATAGATCCCGCCAGACCTAAAGGAATGACTTCCTGTTGGTCGGCGGAGTCACCCGGATTAACCACCCTCATGTCCCCATCCCTGCTATCCCTTCCCTCAAAGTATCGTTTGAGAGTTAGTTTCCGGACATATTTGTTCAGGTCAATCACAACGTCAAACAACTTAAATCTGGACATAGGTGCGAATTTCAGTCCCTTGTTTAGCACTGAAAGTTCGGCCTGTGAAAGAGGAATGTTAGTTAAATTAATAACACCCGTATTCTCAATTAAGAGTTCTTCTTCCTTTTTGTGGGATTTTTCTTGTTTCCTTTTCTTTCCTCTTCTGGTTCTCTTACACGTTCCCCGTTTTTTGAGGACCCAAAATATGTTCTTGTTTGGTATTCTCTATTTCTTTTCTCACTGTCCTGATCAAAATGTCCCGAACCTGTCGCACTCTCTCTGGTATCTTTGTGGGATCTTAGGTTATAATGATCTGTATGGGCAACATGTGATGTCATTTCTGCAACCGAAAGATCTGATTCCCCACTTGTTGTGTGTGAAAATGAAATCTTTTTCTTAAGAATTGACATTTTTGTTGTTGTGTATCCATATTCTTTTTAGGGGTGGAAGAGTTAAATTTCCTAGCAGGTGCAGTTCTTTGCCATACATAAACTTGATTACGCAGGTAATCCTGCTTATCTCTTTCGAATTTTATTTGCTTTTTTGTCATGATTTCTTTCTCCATAGCTTCAATATTTGTTGCCAATGCCTCATCAAGCTCATTAAAGCCCTCCATGTCTATAAATTGACGTAAATCCTTCTGTAGTGTAAAAATGTCCTTGTCTAGCAACAACTTTTCTTTTGTTTTGAGTTGTATAATTAAGTCCATAAGTGTGAATGAGCAACTGCTCAGAGCATCTTTCCAAACTTTTTCAAATTCAACAGTTGTAAACCCAAATGTTGGAGACTTTTTTATTCGTAACCCTCTAGGTATTCTTTTGGTTTTTACATAATTTTGTAGTGTGATGATATCCCACCATGTACGAATCTTTAATGATAATAATTTCTCCAATTTTGAGAATTGTATTTTCAAATCAGATTGGTCCTCACAATTAAGCTCCAAGGTGTTATCAAACACTTGTTTTGCCCTTTTAACTCTTTTTGAATTGTCAGAGCAACAAAAGGCAAATTGAGAAAAAATCTCATTTTCGAAATCACCATCATCCTCAACTTTAATGTTGTTTAGATCCATATCATAAAAATGAATAAACAATGACTATAGACACTCTGTAAAAATATATACGCGTCTAAAAAACTGGGTTATCCCCCACTCTCTCTGCAGTTAATGAATGAATGTGTCAGTCCATGTGAGCCACCTCACAGACAATACTTGCAAAAAATCACAAAAACTGTATGGTGCTCTAACATGAGCCACTGGCCGCATAGCCTATAGACATTAAAGCATTATATAGTGTCCCTTGGAGGTCCCATGTATTTCCAGACCAAAAACTCCAACACTGAAATAAAACCACGTCCAATAGATACCGAATAGCTGGAAAAAGTCCCACTAGAATAATGTGTGACTTTCACTGGCTAGTGACCAGACATAAACATTGGTTGGGTAAGTATAAGGTGATTCAGATATGTAGGTTGGAATAACTCACATTTGTGGGGTCTTCAATGGAACTTCCTCCGTGGGTGCGTGCTGCCGTTACTCCACAGTGACCGGACATCCAAAGAAAGGAGAGGACGGAGGGGACTCTCCATAGTGGCCAACTTTCAGCTCTCTGCGACCCCCAGAACTGGAGATACACAAATGCACTTTAAAACACTTTTTTAATACTGGATTCTTCGCTTTAAAAATGAATCTCGGTTTTTCCCTCTTTTCCCATTGACATCAACGGGCTCCGCCGCCATAGGCTTTAATGGAGCAACTCCGCCGTTGAAGTCAATGGGGCCCGCCGCTATAGTCTTTCAATGGGGAAACTCCGCCATTGAAGTCTATAGGGCTTCTCCGCCATAGCCTTTCAATGGGGTAACTCCGCATTGAGGTCTATGGGAAAACACATAATTCTTTACAGTTGCCCATACTCCGTCTGGTTGTTCGGAGAGGGTTGAGAATGGCCATGCATTCATGCCGGAACCGTGGCTGCATGCGACCCAAGTCCCAGCCCTCTGGTCCTCCCAGAACCGGAGATATGGACTTACACATTTGCGTTTTCGGACTTAGCCGTTTTAACGCCACGCGGCTTTTCCCCATTGGAATCAATGGCCGGCGCCGCCATAAACAATGCATGGGCCAGCACCGCCATTGGATTCAATGGGACCTCCACTCCGCCATTGGTGTCAATGGCGCAACCCTCTTTCATGCGTACGACCCCTTACGGGGGTCCCTCATTCCCAGACCCGATGGGGGTCTTATGTGGGGGTTCCTAGGGGCTAGGGGCAAAAATTATTTTATTTCTGGGTGCCCTAAGATTCCCACGCCCCTTATCGTTGAACTTGACCTAAGTGATAAAGCTCTTTTCAAAGACATTGTGTCCGCTTCTGCGGTTTTGCGGTTTGGATGGCTGCCAACCTGTTCCTGGAGATCGACATCGAGGAATCCCCATTGAAGTCAATGGGCCCATTGACTTACAATGGGAAACCGCCGCTCCTCCTCTCGGACGCCACCTGTTGGGCTTCGAGGGAAACAGGTCCAAAACCGCTAGATCCGCCATTGAAATGAATGGAGCTGCAATGGCGACCTATGAGAGGCTGCAAACTGGAGCCTGAAAAGGCGGGAAAATGGGACAAAGGGCTTTAATCACTGAATTAACCTTAACCCTTTCCCTCCCGGATGGATCCCAGTGGGTTTGTGGTGCTGACACTGACATGATGACAATACATTATCCCAGGGGAATTATACATTTGGATGTTGCAGCAAGGTAACACCACAATTCTGGACCACAGTCCAGTTAACCCCTTGCCTCCCTAGTGAGAGCAGGGGGTGGTAAAATGGGGGTGTAACCCCTTTAATACCGGGCCAAACCCCCTCTTCCATGACAAGGGGCAACCTTGTCTCGTACCATTCTTGATTTTTATTGGATCTGAGTCTCGTCCCGGGAGCTTCACAAATGCTGTTGGTGTTTTATATAGGGCTCTAAACCCTTCCAAATGAGCCCTTAAAACCAAATTTAATCATTGTTTGATCTAGAAAGTACCATTTAATCCTGTCAAATGCTTTTTCTGCATCTAGACTTAGCAGGATGGCCTTTTTTCCGAGAGTTGTACGTGGTCGATAATATTTATAATTTTACGAGTATTATCCGAAGCTTGTCTTCCGGATATGAAACCCACCTGGTCTTTGTGAATCAAGCTTGGTAATATTGGGTTTAGCCTATGTGCTAGTGTAACCCTTTTCCTGCTAACATAGAAAAGCTACTAATGCTGGGTATACCTGCTGGTTCAGCGAGATCTGAGCCTCCGCTAAATGGGAGCCTGGGGTAACAATAAGTAATCTGGCAGCGCCTCCACTCACCCAGGATCCCCAATAAGTGAGATGTCCCTGGACAAGAATAACAATACAATCCAGAACTCTGTAACCTTTTACTAGATAGAGCATAGATATACGTAATCAGTCAGATATAGATATAACAGTGAACAATAGAATGTATTGATACCTTACAATAATATAACACACACTCAATATAGATTGTCTTGGCCTAGGTAATCTGTATATCAGTGGCTTCGGCCACGCTCCACCCTGGAGTATTGTCCCTCACCTACCACCGCGTGTGCCCCACACCGTGTCCAATATACTGGACCAGTCCCTTGGTCACTCAACCCCAGTGTCCCCAAAGAACCCTCCTCCAAGGCAAGATCAGCGCCTGCAGGTACCGGTGTTGGTGCACTTATAATAATACCTTCCGGGCACTCCAGTACCCGTAACTGTACTTTGAAAAGGATCCGCCGATCCAGAATTGTCTCAGTTGGTTCCTCATTGACAGAGGATCTCTCACGAGTCTTTACTTGTGTCCAGTAGCTTGATCCCAAACTACCGATCACCAGGAAGCGCAGGAAGATACTGTGTCCCTGTCTGCGGGGTCATTGTGGTTTCCACCAGGGGGAGGATGCATCCAGGTCCCCCTTTTACCTCCGAGCTGTGGGAGGGGGACGACTACCAGTGCAGGGAGGTTGCAGCGTTGTGCGGGTACAGCAGGAGGTGCGTCCGGTTCACCGGGAGCTGTGAGGTGGGACGCCGATGGTGCGCCGCCATTTTGGATATTCGTGCATGCGCACGAAAGGCTCGGTCATGTGCAATAGCTATTTAGTTGTGGCGGCCATGTTTGTACACCCTGCACATTCGCAGAGCAATTAGAGCGGCGGCCATGACTCCAAACGGCTCCACAAGGGACTGCAAGACCCATGAGGCAGGGAGCTGGAATAAGACACATTTGGCATGCTCAGTGGGACCACGCAAGTCGGAGCCAGGACAGAGAAGGGGAAGGTAGGGTCTGAGTGTCAGAGAACCCCCCCCCCCACACCCTCTTAGACCCCAGCTGGGCCCGACATGGTAGCTTGTGGTTGCTGCAGGGAAGACCCTTTTGATAAGGACGCTTCCCTGTTTACTTTCTAGTGTGAGGGACACTGTGAAGATGCCGCACTGTGTCTGCAGCCTGTGGTCTGGGACCAGACCAGCTCTGTAGTAAGGGACCCTGTATGGTGATATTATCCATGCCAGAATTCACCCAACGCAGAGGCGGACGACGACATCATGGGGACACTCACTGGTGGTATCAGGTTGGGGCCTATTATACTGTGTGGTACAGGGTACTGTTATTAGAGTGTATAGTAAAGGTTGATATACATATATATATGCACACACACACACCTGAGTGTGTGTGTATTACTGGTATTGTTCCTTGGAGGGGTTTATCCTGCTGCGCAAAGATCCCTTTCAGGTGGAGGCGCTGCACCGAGATGGACACACTGTCACCCCAGGCTCAAAGTGGCGGAGGCTCAGGTAAGGCAACAGGTAACGGCAGTACCGGTAGCCCCTTTAGTTGTGGGGGGAACCGGGGCTATATGCTTATCACCAGGTCCGCTAATTTAAATCATTAAAGCATACCTCAGGCTTTGTGGATGTAAAGTCTTATTATCAAAAAACATTTGATAAAGACTAAAATGGGTTCGATCACCATGGAAATGTGAAATGTAAAATAAAAAAAATACATACAAAGTATACATATCTTTTATAAACATGTCAGTCAGATCCATTACACATATTAAACATAACACTGAGATCACTATAGTCCTTAGTGGGCAGAATATATCAGATTCAGTGTACTGTAAATACAAGAGACTTGTTATTTCCTGGCTGGAACAAGCAAATGTGAAACTGAAAATACTTTAGTATTCCTGGAAATGGCCTGATATCTTGCTGCCTGTGGATCAGCTCTCAGACAGGGAGGGGGGGGGGGAGAGAGAGAGAGAGAGAGAGACTGCAGTGTGTGTGTCTGCGTTACAGTATATTTATATATATACTAGCTGATATACCTGGCGTTGCCCGGGATTGCAGGGGCGGGGTGCGTGAAGGGTGGGGTGGGAAGGCAGGGGTGCGTGAAGGGCGGGGTGGGAAGGAGGGGTTCATGAAGGGCGGGGTGGGTGCAGGGGGTAAAGGGCGGGGAGGGGGTGGGGAGGGGGGGCGAAGGGCAGGGAGGGGGGCAAAGGGCAGGGGTAGGGGGGTGAAGGGCAGGGGGTGGGGGGTGAAGGGCGGGCGGTGGGGGGCGAAGGACGGGGGGTGGGGGGCTTAGGATGGGGGGTGGGGGGCGAAGGGGTAGGTGAAGGGCAGGCATGGGGGGGGTGAAGGGCAGGGGTAGGGGGGTGAAGGGCAGGGATATGGGGGGTGAAGGGCAGGGGTAGGGGGGGCAGGAGTATGTGAAGGGCAGGGGTAGGGGAGGGGTGAAGGGCAGGTGGGGGGGGGTGAAGGGCAGGGGTAGGGGGGGTGAAGGGTAGGGGGGTGAAGGGCAGGCGTGGGGGGGTGAAGGGCAGGTGTGGGGGGGGTGAAGGGCAGGGTTAGGGGGGGTGAAGGGTAGGGGGGTTGAAGGGCAGGGGTAGGGGGGGTGAAGGGCAGGGATGGGGGGGTGAAGGGCAGGGGTAGGGGGGTGAAGGGCAGGGGTAGGGGGGGTGAAGGGCAGGGGTAGGGGGGGTTGAAGGGCAGGGGTAGGGGGGTGAAGGGCAGGGGTAGGGGGGGTTGAAGGGCAGGGGTAGGGGGGGTTGAAGGGCAGGGGTAGGGGGGGTGAAGGGCAGGGTGGGTGAAGGGCAGGGGTAGGGGGGGTGAAGGGCAGGGGTAGGGGGCGTGAACGGCAGGGGTAGGGGGTGAAGGGCAGGGATAGGGGGGGTGAAGGGCAGGGGTATGGGGGGTGAATGGCAGGGGTAGGGGGGGGTGAATGGCAGGGGTAGGGGGGGCAGGGGTAGGTGAAGGGCATGGGTAGGGGAGGGGTGAAGGGCAGGCATGTGGTGGGTGAAGGGCAGGCGTGCGGGGTGAAGGGCAGGGGTAGGGGGGGGTGAAGGGCAGGGTTTGGGGGGGGTGAAGGGCAGGGGTAGGGGGGTTAAGGGCAGGGGTAGGGGGGTTAAGGGCAGGGGTAGGGGGGGTGAAGGGCAGGGGTAGGGGGGCACGGGTAGGTGAAGGGCAGGGGTAGGGGAAAGGTGAAGGGCAGGCATGGGGGGGGGTGAAGGGCAAGGGTAGGCGGGGTGAAGGGCAGGGGTGGGGGGGTGAAGGACAGGGGTAGGGGGGTGAAGGGTAGGGGTAGGGGGTGAAGGGCAGGGGTAGGGGGGTGAAGGGCAGGGGTGGGGGGTGAAGGGCAGGGGTAGGGGGGGGTGAAGGGCACGGGTGTGGGGGGGTGAAGGGCAGGGATGGGGGGGGTGAAGGGCAGGGGTAGGGGGGGTGAAGGGCAGGGGTAGGGGGCGGGTGAAGGGCAGGGGTAGGGGGGCGTGAAGGGCAGGGATAGGGGGGGGTGAAGGGCAGGGGTAGGGGTGAAAGTGAGGCACAAATTGTTGGCAGGAGTAAAATGTCCCTCTCCACACACACGATGGGAGTGAGAGGTGGTGGAGAGTGGGACTGGCGCAGATCCGAGGAGGCTGCTTGGCCCCCCAGCGGCCGGGGAGGTAGCACCGGGGAGGTAAGGGAGCGCCGGGGAGGTAAGTGAGCGTTGACGGCTGGGGCAGGAGGGCCGTGCCGCGCTTCCCCTCCATCCGGGAGCCAGTTGAGAGCGAGGGGGGAGGAGCCTGAAGTTGGCGGCAGGGGCAGGAGGGCCGCGCCGCGCTTCCCCTCCGTCCGGGAACCGGTGCAGGGCGGCGCACATGATGGGGGAGACGGACACAGAGGGAGTGTGTGTGTGTGACCTTTGGCCCGTCACTCCGCCTCAGGCCAATGAGAGGTGTGCGGGGCGGGCAGGCCAAGGCGGAGTGACAGGCCAAAGGTCCAATGTGATTGCCCCTAGGGACAGGGAGACACAGGACAAACAGACACGCATACAACGGTTTGAGAAATATATATAGATATATATATATATATATATATATATATATATATATATATATATAGCAACTGTAAATATTACTGTATGTTCATTTTCATGTCTTAGACAGGTCTGCAACCCTGTCTTTCCCCATTGTCACCCAGCATACAGCGCTTCCACTACAGCAAGGGATTCTGGGAAATGACATGCAAATGAGCACTCAGTGCCACCTTTTGTCTCAAGCTCGTATTACACAAGCCAATCCTCAAGCCAATGCATGCTGCTTTAAACACAGCTTTTAGACAGAGGCTGTGATGAGATGCAAAGCCATTAAACCCACTCACAGACATGTTTCAACCTTGATGGGTATCATCAGTGTGAGGTTGGTCTTAATGGCAAAGCAGGTTTGAGACTAGACTAGGTAATCACCACTACTATTAAGGTTACCCACCATAACCTTAATAGTATATATATATATATATATATATATATATATATATATATATACAGTGTTCGACAATTATATACATTTACTCGCCCGGGGCGGGTGGATTTAACCCCCGGGCGAGTAAATATTGGCCCAAGCAGCACACGTTTTTTTTAAATTTCCCGCGCTCGCGCTGCTGTTTTTACCGCGCTCGCGATGGAGAAAAAAAAAAAAAAGCCGGAGGCGGGTTCATGTTGTTGGGGGAGATTACCCCGCCTCCGGCTCTCTGAGCAGTGGCTTCCCTCCTCAGCGCTTCTACTCCTCCCCCTTCCGGCAGCCAGCCGCTTCCATGCCTGTCTGCCTCAGGCCCCTGCAGGGCCATCTGTCACCCCTCCCATCGGGCCATCCGCCCCCCGCTCCCGCCCCCCCCCCTCGCAGGGGGCCTACCGCCCCCCCTCGCACCGGGCCATCCGCCCCCCCCTCGCACCGGGCCATCCGCCCCCCTCGCATCGGGCCACCCATGCCCCTATCGCACCGGGCCATCCGCCCCCCCCTCGCACCGGGCCATCCGCACCCCCCTCGCACCGGGCCACCCGCCCCCCCTCGCACCATACATATATATATATATATGTATATATAATGTGTGTGTGTGTGTGTGTGTGTGCATTGTGTGTGTGCATTGTGTGTGTGCATTGTGTGTGTGTATATATATATCTATATCTATATCTATATATATATATATATATATATATATATATATATATATATATATATATTATGTGTGTGTATGTGTGTGTATGTGTGTGTATGTGTGTGTATGTGTGTGTATGCGTGCGTGCGTGAATATATTTATCAAAGTTGCACAATGTTAATAAATAATTTATTCTCACCACATGTCTTTTTTTTTTTAATTTTTAAAATATTATATAATATACAAACACACACACACACGTTCCCCAGTGACACACAAACACACAGAACACTTCAAAGTGACACACACACACTGACAGCTACCAAGTGACACACACACACACACACACACACACAGTGATACCCGCCTCCCAAGCGCGCTTGCTGTCTCCTCTGTCAGGACAGCAAAAAGCTCCTGGTAGCGCGAGCGTCAGCAAGCGAGAGCACTGCTCAGCGACGCTCAGTGCACTATGTCCGAGGCCTAAGGGATAGTGCTATCTGCTACGCTTTGGGTGGGCCCTGACATTGTTAAAGGGACATTAGGATATTGGTGCCTGGCACCTAATGTACTTTGGGGACACTCACTGGTGGTATCGGGTTAGGGCCTATTATACTGTGTGGTACAGGGTACTGTTATTAGAGTGTACAGTAAAGGTTAATATACGCCCATAATATATATTTTCTTTAACTGTGCACGCAATGTCTTGTATATAATGTATACCCTGCTCATTTATGTAACTGTATTTGTAACCATGTATTATTTGTTTTACTCTGTGCCCAGGACATACGTGAAAACGAGAGGTAACTCTCAATGTATTACTTCCTGGTAAAATATTTTATAAATAAATAAATAATGTATATGTATATATATATATATATATATATATATGCAGTGCTCGACAAATAATGATAACCAATCGCCCGTTGCGAGTGGATTTAGGCAGCTGGCGACCCGTGCTGCAGCTGAATGAATTCCCCTGCTCGTGCCCAATTTTTTTTTTTTTTTTTTTTTTAAATAAATAAATAAATAATCCCCCTCCCTGATTGGGTTAAAAAAAAAGTTTAAAAAAATGGCGGCAAATCCTGTGGTCCCGGCGCGCGTGCACAGGGCAAGCAGAGTGTCCTGCCATTTGCGCTGCCTGTTCCCCCCAGCAACCCAGAATCCCCCGCATCCCTCCCCCCCCCACTCCCCACGTGGGACGGAGGGGGAAGCCCAAACCAAGCCCCCCCCCCTCCGCTCCCCACGTGGGACGGAGGGGGAAGCCCAAAACAAGCGCCGCGCGTGATCCAGCCCCCCTCCCCACTCCGCTCCCCACGTGGGACGGAGGGGGAAGCCCAAAACAAGCGCGCGATCCAGCCCCCCGCACCCTCCGCTCCCCACGTGGGACGGAGGGGGAAGTGCCAACCAAGCTTCCCCCTTGCGCGCCTCCTGCGCCAGTCCGCCTCCTGCCCATGATCTCCCCCTAATCACCTGCCCCCGATCCTCGCTTGCTGCCCGGGGGTGTCCGGGGAGCGTGCTGCGGCGTCGGCCGCTTCGGGGGGGGGGGGGGGGGGGACCTGCTGCTGCTGCTGCTGCTGAGGCCTACGCTGCGCTGTGTGTCCCATGTCTTGGAGAGGGCCCACTGCCGTGCGGAGACCCCACTGCTGCCACGTGTGACCCGGTGAGTGTGTGAGTGACAGACTGAGTGTCTGTGAGTGTGTCTGAGTGTGCCTGTGTGTCTGTGAGTGTGCCTGTGTGTCTGTCAGTGTGCCTGTGTGTCTGTCAGTGTGCCTGTGTGTCTGTCAGTGTGCCTGTGTGTCTGTCAGTGTGCCAGTGTGCCTGTGTGTCTGTGAGTGTGCCTGTGTGTCTGTGAGTGTGCCTGTGTGCCTGTGTGTCTGTCAGTGTGCCTGTGTGTCTGTCAGTGTGCCTGTGTGTCTGTCAGTGTGCCTGTGTGTCTGTCAGTGTGCCTGTGTGTCTGTCAGTGTGCATGTGTGTCTGAGTGTGCCTGTGTGTCTGTGAGTGTGCCTGTGTGTCTGTGAGTGTGCCTGTGTCTGTGAGTGTGCCTGTGTGTCTGTGAGTGTGCCTGTGTGTCTGTCAGTGTGCCTGTGTGTCTGTGTGTCTGTCAGTGTGCCTGTGTGTGTGCCTGTCTGTGTGTCTGTGTGTGTGCCTGTCTGTGTGTCTGTGTGTGTGCCTGTCTGTGTGTCTGTGTGTGTGCCTGTCTGTGTGTCTGTGTGTGTGCCTGTCTGTGTGTCTGTGTGTGTGCCTGTCAGTGTGCCTGTGTGTCTGTCAGTGTGTCTGTCAGTGTGCCTGTGTGTCTGTGAGTGTGCCTGTGTGTCTGTGAGTGTGTCTGTGAGTGTGCCTGTGTGCCTGTGTGTCTGTCAGTGTGCCTGTGTGTCTGTCAGTGTGCCAGTGTGCCTGTGTGTCTGTCAGTGTGCCTGTGTGTGTGCCTGTCTGTGTGTCTGTGTGTGTGCCTGTCTGTGTGTCTGTGAGTGTGCCTGTGTGCCTGTGTGTCTGTCAGTGTGCCTGTGTGTCTGTCAGTGTGCCTGTGTGTCTGTCAGTGTGCCTGTGTGTCTGTGAGTGTGCCTGTCAGTGTGCCTGTGTGTGTGTGTCTGTCAGCGTGCCTGTGTGTCTGTCAGTGTGCCTGTGTGTGTGCCTGTCTGTGTGTCTGTGTGTGTGTGTGTGTGTGTGTGTGTGTGTGTGTGTGTGAGTGAGTGTCTCTGAGTGTGTGTCTGTGAGTCTTCTGTGTGAGTGTGTCTCTGCGTGAGTGTCTGCGTGAGTGTGTCTCTGCGTGTCTGTGAGTGAGAGTGTGTCTGTGTGTCACCCTCTCCCTGTGTCGCCCTCGCCTTCTCCCTGTCGCCCTCGCCCTCTCTCTGTCTTTGTCTCTCATTCTCTCTGTGTGTGTTCTGTGTCTCTCATTTTTGTGTGTCTCTCATTTTTGTGTCTCTCATTTTTGTGTGTCTCTCATTTTTGTGTGTCTCTCATTTTTGTGTGTCTCTCATTTTTGTGTGTCTCTCATTTTTGTGTGTCTCTCATTTTCTGTGTGTGTCTCTCTTTTTCTGTGTGTGTCTCTCTTTTTCTGTGTGTCTCTCTTTTTCTGTGTGTCTCTCTTTTTCTGTGTGTGTCTCTCTTTTTCTGTGTGTGTCTCTCTTTTTCTGTGTGTCTCTCTCTATCTGTCTCTCTCTATCTGTCTCTCTCTATCTGTCTCTCTCTATCTGTCTCTCTCTATCTGTCTCTCTCTATCTGTCTCTCTGGCCGAGTCCATAGAAGGACAGGCCGCGCTGAGCCGTGCGGACACTCCGCGCTGAGCCCCTGCATACTCAATGAGGATGCCTTGAGAGGGGGCTCACGCGAGCGTCCGCAGGCGTGCTGAGGCGCTGGAGTTTTCAGCCGACAGCCAAGCTGTTTTTCAGAGCACTGTCGGCTGAAAACATCCAATCAGCGCGGAGCAGCGTTAACGTCACGGCGCCTTGACGTCTCTTTATCTGGCTCTCTCTGTCTCTCTCTGTCTCTCTCTGTCTCTCTCTCTGTCTCTCTCTCTGTCTCTCTCTCCCACTCTCTCTCCCACTCTCTCTCTGTCTCTCCCGCTCTCTCTCTCTCTGTCTCTCCCACTCTCTTTCTGTCTCTCCCACTCTCTTTCTGTCTCTCCCACTCTCTTTCTGTCTCTCCCACTCTCTTTCTGTCTCTCCCACTCTCTCTCTGTCTCTCCCACTCTCTCTGTCTCTGTCTCTCCCACTCTCTCTCTGTCTCTCCCACTCTCTCTCTGTCTCTGTCTCTGTCTCTCCCACTCTCTCTCTGTCTCTGTCTCTCCCACTCTGTCTCTGTCTCTCCCACTCTCTCTCTGTCTCTGTCTCTCCGTCTCTCTCTCTCCCTGTCTCTGTCTCTCTCTCTGTCTCTCTCTCTCCCACTCTCTCTCTCCCACTCTCTCTCTCTCCCACTCTCTCTCTCTCTCTCTCTCTCTCTCTCTCTCTCTCTCTCTCTCTCTCTCCTCTCTCTCTCTCCCACTCTCTCTCTCTCCCACTCTCTCTCTCTCCCACTCTCTCTCTCTCCCACTCTCTCTCTCTCCCACTCTCTCTCTCTCCCACTCTCTCTCTCTCCCACTCTCTCACTCACTCCCACACTCTCACTCACTCCCACACTCTCTCTCTCCCCCACTCTCTCTCTCTCTCCCCCACACACTCTCTCTCTCTCTCCCCCACACACTCTCTCTCTCTCTCCCCCACACACTCTCTCTCTCTCCCCCACACACTCTCTCTCTCTCCCCCACACACTCTCGCTCTCTCCCCCACACACTCTCACACTATGGATCTGGATATCTTAACTGCCCTATACTACACTGAAATAACCTATACTGCTTACTTCCAGATCTGACTCAAGCTTCACACGGAAGACATCGAACCCCCCCTAACCCAGAAGACAGGTAACGAACACCTCCCCTCCAATGTATAACATTGCGGGAATGAGGGTACCTGGACTTTGAGGGTCTGCGGATCAGGTAAGATCCCAGACGGGATTGCTGCTTTAAATATTGTGAAGCGGGGGCATCCAGACACTAGTTAAGGGGTGCAGGAAACTGGTCATCCACATCTGGCTTTTTTTTTCTAGATTCGACATTTATACACACACACACACACCAAGGACTAATTGTAGTATAATGTAATACAATAAATAAACTAATATCAAAAACGAATGTTCTTACTAGGAATTTATTCAATTTATTTAATTTATGGCTTTTTTTAAAATGCGTGGCTGGGGGCGGGACTAGAGGCGGGGTTGGGGGCGGGACTAGGGGCGGGACTAGGTGGCGAGTAGATTTTTGGGTTCGGCGAGTAGATTTTTGGGTGATTTGTCAAGCACTGTATATATGTATATATATATGTATATATATGTATATATATATGTGTAGCCCTGGTAAGAATTTGGGCTATATGTCTATCCTCCTACTGGTATAAGCCCTGCTAAGGGCAGGCCGCCAGTAGTTATCATGGGTTTCCCCCGCTTCAAGCCCTGGCCTGATTGGTGAAGGTAGGCCCCCTGACTGTGTGTAAGGCAAGAGACACAGGGGAGGGGCCTGCTGACATCCTGATGGGTGGGGCTGTCTAAAATTAGTGGGCTGTTCCTGTAAGAGACAGTTTGTCTGTGTTAAGGAGTAAGAGGAGAAGGAGTGAAGTCTGTCCTGGGATTAGAGACAGGAGAATGCAGTGTGACAGTTGGAGAAGAAGCTCAGGCCAGACTGAGTAGAGTTCATAGAACTATAGGGTGGACCAATGCCCCTCACCCTGCTCAGGGGGTGAGGGGAAAGCTAGCCCAACCCTGAGTGTCTGCACCTTGGGGTGGAGGCCGGGAGCAGTGTGAGCCCCAGACAGCCATCCTGAAGGGGTACAGTCTGGAGGAGAAGGAGGATGAGGAAGAGACACTGTACTTGATCTGCTGCTGCTGCTGTGAGCTGTTGAGGTCAATAAAGAGACATTGCTGCTTTTAAAGAGATTTGAGTGAGACTGAAATCTCTCGCCCCAACCCGGGGCTCTCTGGAAGGATTTCACCCTACCTTGATAGGGCTTGCCAGAGATGGAGGCGCTGCACCATTGTTAAAAGATGAAGGCACTAACCCCAGAAGCTTGTCCCTGTTGTCGCCCATACCATTGCGGGCGACTCAGGCCCTCCTTTTACCAGCAGGTATGCATCACCAACATACATGTAGCCAGAGCACATTACACCCATAGGTTCTCCCTGCTGATGCGCGCTGATGCGCGCTGAGGAGGAGAAACTCTTCCCCGAGCGCCAAACTGATATATTTGGTGCTCGGGGAAGCCCGGTCCCTACCTATATATATATATATGTATGAAATAGATTTTACCAGATTGGAATCCGGAAAAAACGAGACAGCACACAGTCCAGTAGTTCCAATGAAGCTATATTCAAAGTAACATGGCACCACCTCCAACGTTTCGGTCCACTCAACGTGACCTTCCTCAGGCACGTCCCTGAGGAAGGTCACGTTGAGTGGACCGAAACGTTGGAGGTGGTGCCATGTTACTTTGAATATAGCTTCATTGGAACTACTGGACTGTGTGCTGTCTCGTTTTTTCCGGACTCCAATCTGGTAAAATCTATTTTTTACATGTGCATATGGGGCAAGCATCAGCATCTTACTTATGTTTACAGTGTGCCAACTGAGATGATTTTTTCATATATATATGTATGTGTATATATAATGTGTGTGTGCATGTGCATGTGTGTGTGCATTGTGTGTGTGTGTATATATAATGTGTGTGTGTGTGCCCCTTCCCCGTCACGAATAAAGACACTGGGACCTATCGGGGATAAGTTGAGTAAGAACCCCAAGTACTCTAAAGATTGGAGGGATTGGGAGCTGAGTGATGAAGGATCTGATGGGGAGATACCATATGCCAATGTAATTCGTGTGCCTAACCCTGTACCATTTTCTCCTGTTCCTAGAGGGAGGGCCCGAGGGTACCATACTACTGCGGAGGCAGGGCCTGTGAGTAAGGTGGTATACAAGATGAACCCCACCATTTACACCGATGATACAAGAGGTAGACGCAGAGGCTCGCACTCTACTGAGTCGGTCACGTCAGGTGTGTCCTCACAGACGGAGGCAGAGGCAGGTACCTCCAGTGCAGTGTCAGGGTACAAGCACCATGACAAGTGGTGGGCACCCCTGTTTACAGGATACCACAAGGGTATGGACCGTATGAGGTTCCTGTTAATGAGGAATAACATAGTTGACCATTTGTGGGCTGTAGGTGCTTTGTCTCCCCAGGAGGTGGCAGATGAGTTGGAGTTTCGCTACCAGGAGATAGAGCAGAAGAACATCCTTCCTAAGGGGGCTGCCATATTATATGACGATGTTGCCCCAGAGGAGCCTGAGTTTTGGGTACTGCCAAGCAGGGTGGGTAACCGTAAACTTACCAAGCTTAGCCGAGCAGACAGGGCCATAGTGGCCAGGTATAGACAATGTCATGGCTATGAGTTTTCCTATGTGCCTGAGCCGATAATGCAAGAAATTGAGGAGCAGAGGGATAGTTGGCTCCGAGAGGCAGTGATGGAATACTTACGAACTAGGTTCGGTAAGGCAGGTTATCACAATGAGGATAAAATATGTGACGTGATCCGGGCCTGGAGCATAGGGAGACGCATCTACATGCATAGTGTAATGTATCGGCCGGAGTATGGGTCGGTACAGCCATACTATGTCAAGATAACGGATTATAATGGGCGGGAAGTAAGAATGCCTGACCCGCGACATTATTATTAAGTTGGTTCACCATGTTGGGAGTAACCATGTGCCTTTGTGTTATACGCCATCCGGGTGGAATGGTCTGACGTGCAAACAATAATCATTACCATGTGTTTGTTTCCCAGATTGTTCACCTGCAGGATGGAGCTGCTAAAGTTAGGTCCAAGTGGGGACCATTGGATTCCACCTGAGGGAGAGTGTAGCCCTGGTAAGAATTTGGGCTACATGTCTATCCTAATCCTGATATAAGCACTGCTAAGGGCAGGCCGCCAGTAGTTATCATGGGTTTCCCCCGCTTCAAGTCCTGGCCTGATTGGTGAAGGTAGGCCCCCTGACTCTGTGTGAAAGGCAAGAGACACAGGGGAGGGGCCTGCTGACATCCTGATGGGTGGGGCTGTCTAAAGTTAGTGGGCTGTTCCTGTAAGAGACAGTTTGTCTGTGTTAAGGAGTAAGAGGAGAAGGAGTGAAGTCTGTCCTGGGATCAGAGACAGTAGAATGCAGTGTGACAGTTACATAGTTACATAGTAGATGAGGTTGAAAAAACACGTAGGTCCATCAAGTTCAACCTATGCTAAATTTAGACAACAGATACTTTATCCTATATCTATACTTACTTATTGATCCAGAGGAAGGCAAACAAAAAACCCCTTTAAGGGGAAAAATTAATTCCTACCGGACTCCAAGAATTGGCAATCGGATTAATCCCTGGATCAACATCCTTCCCATGTATACTTATTTTGTATATCCCTGTATACATTTCCCATCTATAAAGATGTCCAACCTTTTTTTGAACAAATCTATTGTATCTGCCATCACAGTCTCCATGGGTAATGAATTCCACATTTTAACTGCCCTTACGGTAAAGAACACTTTCCTTTGTTGCTGGTGAAATTTCCTTTCCTCCAACCTTAAGGGATGGCCCCGAGTCCTTTGTACAACCCGTGGGATGAATAATTCTTTTGAAAGCTCCTTGTATTGTCCCTGAATATATTTGTATATAGTTATCACATCCCCTCTTAGATGCCTCTTTTCTAATGTAAATAAATCTAATTTAGCTAGCCTCCTCATAAGTTAGAATGTCCATCCCCTTTATTAATTTTGTGGCTCTTCTCTGCACTCTATATAGTTCCATAATGTCTTTTCTTAGGATTGGTGCCCAAAATTGTATTCCATATTCCAGGTGTGGTCTTACTAGTGCTTTGTAAAGGGGCATAATTATATTTACTTCCCTTCCATCCATTGCCCGTTTGATGCAAGATAAGATCTTGTTTGCCTTTTCAGCTACTGCATGACATTGGGCACTATTGCTAAGCCTGCTGTCTACAAGCACTCCTAAATCCTTCTCCATCAAGGATTCCCCCAATATATCTCCATTTAATTTTTAAGTCGCCTTTTTATTCTTGTATCCCAAATACATAACCTTACATTTATCTGTATTAAACCTCATCTGCCATTTACCTGCCCACGTCTCCAGTCTCTCCAAGTCCTTCTGAAGAGAAATTACATCCTGCTCTAATTCTATTACCTTACACAATTTAGTATCATCAGCAAAGATGGAGACTTTGCTCTCGATCCCAATCTCAAGGTCATTAATAAACAAGTTAAAAAGCAGGGGTCCCAGTACGGATCACTGAGGTACTCCACTCACGACTTTATCCCAACCTGAAAAAGTTCCATTTATGACAACCCTCTGTTGTCTGTCCTTTAACCAATTTACAATCCAGGTGCATATATTATTACTGAGTCCAACTTTCTTTATTTTGTACACCAACCTCTTGTGTGAAACCGTATCAAAAGCCTTTGCAAAATCTAAGACCACATGAACTGCATTACCCTGGCCTAAATTCCTACTTACCTCCTCAAAGAAACAAATGAGGTTAGTTTGGCAAGATCTATCCTTCATAAATCCATGTTGACTATTACTAATAATTTTATTTTCCATTAGGTATTCCTGAATATTATCCCGTATTAAACCTTCAAGTAATTTCCCTACTATTGAAGTCAGGCTTACAGGTCTGTAATTCCCTGGGTGTGATCTAGCTCCCTTTTTAAATATAGGCACCGCATCTGCTTTACGCCAATCTTGTGGTACTGAGCCTGTGGAAATTGAGTCCTTGAATATTAAATATAATGGTTTTGCTATTACTGAGCTTAACTCCTTGAGAACTTTTGGATGTATGCCATCGGGGCCAGGTGCCTTATTTACTTTAATTTTTTCAAGTCGCTTATGAACTTCTTCTCAGTTAAACAATTGTTCATTAATATGGAGGTTGTGGCTTCCTCCTGCGGCACTACTATTGAGCTTGATTCTTCCCTGGTAAACACAGAGGCAAAGAATTTGTTTAATACCTTTTTCCTTATCTCCAATAATCTGCCTGTCCATCTCACACTGAAAGGGTCCTATATTTTCTTTTCTCATTTTTTTGTTATTAAGGTACTTAAAGAACTTTTTAGGGTTGACCTTACTTTCTATTGCAATCCTTTTTTCATTATCCATTTTTGCTAATTTGATTGCCCTTTTGCAATTTTTGTTACTTTCTTATAATTCTGATACGATGTCTCTGTCCCTTCTGACTTAAAGAATCTAAACGCCTTCCTCTTCTTGTCCATTTCCTCCCCTACCTGTTTATTTAGCCACATTGGTTTTGACTTATTTCTTTTATACTTATTACCCAAGGGTATACACTGATAAGTGTGCTTTTCTATCAATGTTTTAAAGACTGCCCATTTATCTTCTACATTTTTCCCTGCAAAAAACATCATCCCATTGTATTACTATTAGATTAGACCTCAGTTTATTAAAATCTGCCTTTCTAAAGTTTAAAGTCTTTGTTGAACCCAAGTAATCTGTTTTTGATAATTTATTTCAAATGAGACCATGTTATGATCACTGTTACCCAAGTTGGAGGAGAAGCTCAGGCCAGACGGAGTAGAGTTCATAGAACTATAGGGTGGACCAATGCCCCTCACCCTGCTCAGGGGGTGAGGGGAAAGCTAGCCCCACCCTGAGTGTCTGCACCTTGGGGTGGAGGCCAGGAGCAGTGTGAGCCCCAGACAGCCATCCTGAAGGGGTACAGTCTGGAGGAGAAGGAGGATGAGGAAGAGACACTGTTCTTGATCTCCTGCTGCTGTGAGCTGTTGAGGTCAATAAAGAGACATTGCTGCTTTTAAAGAGACTTCAGTGAGACTGAAATCTCTCGCCCCAACCCGGAGCTCTCTGGAAGGATTTCACCCTACCCTGATAGAGCTTGAAAGAGATTGTGGCGCTGCACCATTGTTAAAAGATGAAGGCACTAACCCCAGAAGCCTGTCCCTGTTGTCCCCCATACCATCGCGGGAGACTCAGGCCCTCCTTTTACCAGCAGTTATGCACCACCAACATACACGAAGCCAGAGCACATTCCACCCTAGGGGTCCAGTCTGCGATCAGGAGGGGGCAATATGGGTTACATATATATATACACACATATGTATATATAAAAAACACAAAAAAAAGACTGCGCCTAATGATGTGAACCGATCCCCAGTAAAAAGGTGTAACAGTGTAATAACTATATAAACCAATAGATATGGGATAAAATGAATATCAATCAGATAAAGTAACACAAAAGATCCAAATAATAAAATAAAAATAGTAAATCATAAAAATTATAAAATTAAATAAGTATATTAAATGTATGTCTAAATATTGCTGGTATATATAAACCGATATGAGTAGCATACACCACCAATGATTAGAATAAGGAAATAATGAAAACAAAACAAAACAGAATGATAAATGAAAAATAAAAAATCACAATAGTATAAATTAATGAAAAAGAGTCCAAAGTGGTATGGATCAGTAATAGATTCTTGCTGCAACCAGGAACATGCTGCCTTCCACGGGGAACCAACGAATTCCAGGCTAATCTGTACAAAAACACAAAAAAGAAGGCGCCCGATCCTAGTGCAATATGTTCAAAAAAATGTACGCCTTCTTTTTTGTGTTTTTGTACACATATGTATATATATATGTGTTTGTGTGTGTGTGTACATACATACACCTGAGTGTGAGTGTGTGCATTACTGGTATTGTTCCTGGGAGGGGTTTATCCTGCTGCACAAAGATCCCTTTTAGGTGGAGGCGCAGCACCGAGATGGACACACTGTCACCCCAGGCTCCCAGTGGCGGAGGCTCAGGTAAGCCAACAGGTAACGGCAGTACCGGTAGCCCCTTTAGTTGTGGGGGTAACCAGGGCTACATGCTTATTACCAGGTCCGCTAATTTAAATAATTAAAGCATACCTCAGGCGCTGCACCACTCTCTACATTTGTGGATGTAAAGTCTTATTATCAAAAAACATTTGATAAAGACTAAAATGGGTTCGATCACCATGGAAATGTGAAATGTTAAAAAACCCAAAAATAAAAACATACAAAGTATACTTATCTTTTATAAACTTGTCAGTCAGATCCATTATACATATTAAACATAACACTGAGATCACTATAGTCCTTGGTGGGCAGAATATATCAGATTCAGTGTACTGTAAATACAAGAGAGTTGTTATTTCCAGACTGGTGCAAGCAAATGTGAAACTCAAAATACTTTAGTATTCCTGGAAATGGCCTGATATATTGCTGCCTGTGGATCAGCTCTCAGACAGGGAGGGGGGGAGAGAGAGAGAGACTGCAGTGTGTGTGTCTGCGTTACAGCATGTATAGAGAAAGAGAGATGCTTCTAGTGTATTTACGATTTTTTTTCTAACGTTTTTATTGTTTTTTGTGTTATTACATCAAGACTTTGAAACAGTAAAAACAATGCACATAGAATTCGTCTGAACAATAGAACAACTATCTTTCTTGGTATTTAAACATATATTCTGGCCATAAGTAGTATATAGTATATATGCAATATATAGTATATATATACAGTATATAGTATATGCAAGTGACAATGCTAGGTAAAAACCATCTCTAAATCCTCTCATTGAAGCCTTTGCTGTGTGTATTATAGTATTTGCAAGTGACAATGCTAGGCCCATATAAACCCAGTCAGAACAGCTAGTCTGCCCGCAGCCCATGTCCAAGTGGCCCATTATAAGTGGCAGGACTACTGAACAACTGAAGTTTAAAAGGAAGTTCAGAAGAAGTGAGGAAGTGGACACCTCCATCTGGCCCTGATTCCTGCATTTGAACTACGCTGGAAAGGAGGATATCATCTATACCAGACTGCATCATTACTGCTGTGATGCTGTAACCATTTATATTTGCTGTGACTTCAATTCTTCTCAAATTATGCACTTCTTCTTACCAGCCTCATTATGTCTCTAACTCTATTAATATATCTTCATCTCTCCTTCCTTCACCACTTCTCTGTTCACATGAACTTTTTTCTTACCAGCAAGCTTGACCCTACCTGTCTTTCTAACTATCGACCTGTCTCTCCTGCCTTTTGCCTCTATACTCCTTGAACGTCTTGTATTCTCTCGCTTGCTCCATTTTCTGAACACCTATTCTCTCCTAGACCCTCTTCAATCTGGCTTCCGCACTGCTCACTCCACGGAAACAGCCCTCACAAAAATAACTGACGACCTCCATGCTGCCAAAGACAGAGGTCAGTACACTCTGCTCATATTACTCGACCTTCCTGCAGCCTTTGACACCATGGACCACCCTCTTCTCCTTCACATTCACCATACTCTTGGTATTCGGAACAAACTCTATCCTGGATCTCATCCTACCTCTCCCATCGTACTTTCAGTGTGTCTTCTGCTAACACCTCCTCCTCTATTGATCTCTCTGTGGGGGTACCCCAGGGCTCTGTCCTGGGACTTCTTCTCTTTTCTCCGTACACACTCTCTCTAGGTGACCTAATAACATCTTTTGGGTTTAAATATCACCTCTATGCTGACGACACACAAATGTACTTTTCAACACCCGACCTTACACCTGCTGTACAGACCAAAATTTCTGAATGTCTCTCTGCTATATCATCCTGGATGGCCCTCCCCCGCCTTAAACTCAACATGGAAAAAACAGAGCTCCTCATACTTCCTCCCAAACCTGGCCCTACTACCTATTTCCACTTTACTGTTGGAACAACGATCATTCACCCAGTAGCCCAAGCACGCTGCCTAGGGTCACACTCGACTCCTCTCTCACATTCACCCCTCACATTCAAAACATATCTAAAACCTGTCGCTTTTTCCTTCGCAATATAACAAAGATACGCCCTTTCCTCTGTTGCTCGACTGCTAAAACTCTGACTCAGGCCCTCATTCTCTCCTGTCTTGATTACTGTAACCTCCTGCTGTCTGGCCTTCCTGCCTCTCACCTGTCTTCCCTACAATCTATAGAGAAAACAGAAATGGTGATAATAGCGCTAAGAACTAAACAATACTTATTGGTGTGAAATAATAATACTTAAATACCTTAAAATGATAAGGCAAGGCTGCCAGGAGATACCGACCCAAAAACAAAGTCAGTCATGAACACCAAAAACAAAATACAAACCGGCGCCTAAAATTTTCCAAAGATAGTCTATTTGGGGATCCAATTGGACCGGGGCACACAGATCCACTTTTAGTCTTGTGCTTCCAAAGTTGTGACCAAGACCAGATGAAATGTGATATGTGGAGTCAAGCAAAAAGATAAATCATAGTGCAATCTGATAACAAGAGGGACATACAGTACAAACACTAAACAAACAACAGCTAAAACATAGTGCGACCTGCTACTATGGGGACATACAATACAAACACTGGACAGACAGCAAAGACAAATACAGGCAAGGCTGACTAAATGAAAGAGCTACTTTTAATGAACAAATGATAATATAATAAAATTGGGAACACAACAGCAGGCAGCTGGTCCGGTAGCACTAAAACCAAAATCCTACTCGCGACAAGTCAGGTAAATGTGCGGTGGAGTATGGACGTGAGGTTGTAGCAACTTGTCCACCTGTGGCGTCGGGCTGGTTTGAAGGCAGCTTCGGCACTATTACACCTCCCAGTTCGATCGTCCGTCGCTGGGAGTGTGCTTGGGGGCAGGTCCTTCTCTCACTGCTACAACCGGACGTGCGTGGCATGCAGCCTGTAGGTGTTGGTGACGGAGGCTCAGAGAGTAAAATCCAACGCGTTTTGTGCGCATGCGCACTTCATCAGGGACATCACCTGTCTTGATTACTGTAACCTCCTGCTGTCCGGCCTTCCTGCTTCTCACCTGTCTCCCCTACAATCTATCCTAAACCCTGCTGCCAGAATCACTCTACTCTTTCCTAGATCTGTCTCAACATCTCCCCTCATGAAATCCCTCTCCTGGCTTCCGATCAAATCCCACATCTAACACTCCATTCTGCTCCTCACTTTTAAAGCTTTACACTCTTCTGCCCCTCCTTACATCTCAGCCCTAATTTCTCGTTATGCACCACCCAGACTCTTGCGTTCTTCTCAAGGATGTCTTCTTTCTACCCCCTTTGTATCTAATGCCCTCTCCCGCCTTAAACCTTTTTCACTGACTGCCCCACACCTCTGGAATGCCCTTCCCTCAGTACCCGACTAGCACCCTCTCTATCCACCTTTAAGACCCACCTTAATACACACTTAAAGAAGCATAGGAATAGCACTGTGGATATTCTGAACACATGATACATTAAGCTTGGCCCCCTGCAGACGCACTTACCAGAACTCCCTCCTACTGTCTCTGTACGTTCTCCCTACCTACCAATTAGACTGTAAGCTCCTCGGGGCAGTGACTCCTCTTCCTTAATGTTACTTTTATGTCTAAAGCACTTATTCCCATGATCTGTTATTTATATTATCTGTTATTTATTTGATTACCACGTGTATTACTGCTGTGAAGCGCTATGTACATTAATGACGCTATATAAATAAAGACATACAATACAATAAGGTCTTAAGACATTTCATTAAAGCCAACACAAACTCCATCTTAGCTTTAGAACATTTAGATACTTCTGGGCCTCCAATCGGGAGGCGAATACCTTCAAAGTCTTTAAGCGCTTTATTACTTGAAAGGGGTGAAAAAGAACAGAAAAAGAGAGAGGGGGGAGAGGAAAGGGTAAGAAGGGAGGGGGGTGGAAGGGAAGGAAGATAAGGGAAGGCGTTCGTCCCCTTTATCTCCCCAGCATCGGCTCCGGTATAAGGTTATACTTTTGGTTGAGATATATTCCTGGGCACTATTTTTCTAGTTCTCAGGCCATGCGTCCCAGACCTTATAATGCTGGTCTGTTTTCTGGGTTAGGAGGGCTGAGAGGAGTTCCATCATTCTAACCTCCTTAACTCTGCGGATAACCGTTTGCTTTGATGGGGCTTTCAGTTATTTCCATGCAGCTGCTATTGAGCAGCGTGCTGCGGTGAGAATGAATGCCACCAATTTCCTTTGAGGGGTTATGAGTCCTTCTATGGGTTTGGCTAGTAGAAAGGACAACGGGTCCATCTCTATGCCCTCCTCAATAACATCTTGGATCATATTTCTAATCATGTTCCAGAAAATCTGGATCTGGGGACAAAACCACCAGATATGTACCAGATCTCCTTTCTGGCCACATCCTCTCCAGCAGAGATCGGGTAGGCTGGGGGAGATCTGGCTCAGCCTACTGGGGGTTAGGTAGCATTGAAATAGTATTTTATATATATTTTCTTTTATAGTAGTACAAATTGACGTTTTGGCTGCCAATTCCCAGATATCCGCCCAGTCATCTTTATCTATTTCCGTATTGAGGTCCCCATTTTTTTATATATTAATGGCTCCAGGTGCACCTTCCTCTCGCCCTGCGTTTTAGGAAGTGCCGTAGTTACAATCTGAAGACTTTGTATTTGCAAAAGAGCTTTTATTTATTTTTTGCATAAAAATATCTATTGGCAGTGATATTCCCGAGTAGATCTCCAATATCAGACCCTTCTTATATATACCGCTTGTACATAACTGTTCAAATTTTGTTGGTTCTGTAAATTTTGTTTTTTTGATGTAGCTAATATTAAATGTCTGATCTGGAGAAAGCTAAATAGCGGAATTTCTGTTGAAGATCTTGGAATGAAATTGAGCCTTTGTCTATTAAGTCTGCCACCTTTTGGACATTGGCTTCTTTAAAATGTTTAAAATAATTTGGGGCGCAACCCGGAGGGAAATCCGGGTTACCAAAAATAGGAGTCTACATGGATGGAGAGGTTGTCAATTGGTGTTTTTCTTTATTCTTGGTCCATATCTTCCATGTACACCTCATTGCTCCCAGGCATGTCTTGCGCAGAACCATAACCTCCCCCCCCTCGGTACCATAGTATCTCTGCGAGAGTGAGGGAAGAGACATAGGAGGACTCAATCTCCAACCAGCAACATGACACTGGATTGTTACACCAAACCACCGCTTGTTTTAAGTGGGCTGAGTAATAGTATTTAATAATATCTGGTACTCCCAGGCCTCCACACGCCTTAGACGCTAACATTACTGACCTTGCCACTCTTGGTCTTTTGTTTCTCCATATAAATTGGAAAATTTTATTTTGCAAATTTTTGAGTTCCGTCAAGGGTACATTGACTGGCAAAGATTGGAAGAAGTACAGGAGCCTAGGGAGAATATAAATTTTAACCGATGCTGCTCTCCCCAGCCTCGATATTTGGTACCTGTTCCAACACTCTACAGTAGGTCGCCTTTAATTTTGGCAAAGAGGGAGGGAAAATTACATTTATATTGAGATTCGTAGGAATTAGATATTTTTACTCCCAGATATTTGATTTCTGAGTAGCTCCATTTAAAACTAAAGTTAATTTGTAATAATTTTACTTCAGGGGGCCAAAGGAATAGGTTCAGGGCCTCTGATTTATCATTACGGATTTTGTAACCTGAAACTTTACCAAATGTTTCTAATTGGAATTGTAAATTCAGGAGGGATGTCAGAGGAGAGGACAGAGACAGAATCACATCGTCGCCGAATAGAGACATTTTGTACTCAGTGTCTCCAATTTTGATGCCTTTTATATTTATATCGTTCCTGATTATCGCCGCGAGGGGTTCGATCACCAGAGCAAAAAGGAGTGGGAACAAGGGGTGTCACGGTAACTTATGACAAGTTATAATATACACCAAAAATAACACATATTAAAATAATCGGTTCTGCTGGGCCCAGTGGGCTGATACTTGCCAATCCCTCATGACGGAGGAGACATCCAAAGAAAGGAGAGATGGAGCACAGCTGGTAGTAAATAAACTGTTATGGAGAGTGGGACCCAGGTAAAAAATGTTTAATGGATCAGTGCAAAATACAAAAACTGAGCCCTCAGGCCCCCACCAACGCGTTTTAAGCTAGTAGCTCTTTCTCAAGGTGCATAGTGATGCCTACAATAAACTTACCTAATATACTCTAATTTCCCGCCATTTGCCGCCATCCATGCGTCGCAAAAACACGTCATGAATGACGCGCCATGCGTGGCCTGGACTGGTGACGTCAGCGCGCAATTCGAGTACAAACAAAAATTTTATTGATCATTTTGTTAAAATACTGTAGTGAATCCTGAACAACTTTATTACTATACGACGACGTGACAACCTGAAAACTTTATTCAAATTTGTTTAAAAAGGGATTCAAAACGAGCAACAGTATGTTAATGCTAATAATAGAAAAAATATAGTAAAAACTAACCATTTACAGGAATAGTAATGATTAAAAGAAATAGTAAAAAAAGCATCTTGTGTGAAAACTATTGAAACACCGCTCTTCAAATGTAAACCTACATAATCGATCAGGTGCAAACATAATATATGCACACATGTTTTAAATTATGTATTTCATATATATGTATACGATTATAGAGTGTAAGTAACAGTAATTCACATAGTGTAGATGTAAAGATGCACTTGAAGTTAAGGATGATGTACATGTGTATGCACGGAATAGCAATATAAGTACTTAAAATTATTTTAGTTTATTTTCTTCAAATCTACGAAATCCTTCCCTTTGTCTATAAATTTAATCAAATTAATTTTGTGTAAAACACTGTCACACAATATCCATAGACATGTCATAAATAAAGGTAAACAACAATAAGGACTTATGACAAGGATGAAATAAATCTATCCTATGGATAAAAAGAAGGGTTAAATCCTACATGCCAGATTGTGAAATTAGATTTGTACATCAAGAAAAGTAATTGCACACGACAAGGACCATTGTTATCAAAAAATATATATATATCTACACATATAAGTAGTGAAATATATCTTAATTTCCATTTTCATGTAATCAATCAGTTTATTGTATTTGTATAATTAAATTAATTTTTATTTGATTAATTAATTATGAAGGAAATTACGAAAGAAATGGGCCCAAATCCCACTCTGAATTCAGACCATAAGGTATTCTTGTATTTAGGGTGAATATCCAGTAAAGTTCCCTTTTGTCTAGTGTCTCTAATCTGTTACTGTACCTCCCCTTATCGGTTTAGGTACATGTTCAATTCCTCTGTATTTAAGTTTTTTTGGTCTCCCTGTTTGCATGTTGAAAAATGCTGAGATAACGGATGAGTTAAATCCCCAAGTCTAATTAATCTTATGTGCTCCCTCAACCTTACTTTTAGGGCACGGGAGGTGCGTCCAACATATTGTTTGCCACATCCACAGTCCAAAAGATAGACTATGAATGTGGCATTACAGTTAATAAATGATGTAATGGGGAATTTTTGTCCTGTATTAAAAGATACAAAATAAGAAGAAGGTTCCATATAACCACATGAGATACAGTTTAAACACTTAAAGCATCCCTTTGGGTGACTTTCCCCTTGTGTGTTACATGTGGAGGTAAACAGACTTCTAGACACATAGTTCGCTATAGTCTTTGCCTTTTTAAAGACAAAGCGTGGACCCTCAGAGTGTACTTTTTTAAGGAAAGGATCGGCCGACAAGATATTCCAGTGTTTTTTTACTATGCTCTTTATCGCCTTAACTTGTGTATTATGTTGAGTGACAAAAACAGGACCATTTTCATCCCATAAATTAGTATTTTTGTTGGTTTTTCTTTGTTTGTCCAAAAGATCATCCCTTTTCATTACTGCCACCTCCTCGAATGACCTCTGGAGAACATCTTTGGAATAACCGCTTTCTTTGAATCTGTTTAGAAGTTCATGTGATTGTATTAAAAAATCTTCATAATTAGAACATATCCGTCGCAATCGTATTAATTGTACTTTTGGGATAGAATTAAGGAGAGACCTAGGATGGCAGCTGTCAGCTCTCAAATAAGTGTTGCGTGAGTTGTTCTTTCTGTACACATCACAACAGATCATCATATCCATATTAATAAATAATAATAAATCCAAATATTGAATATGATGAAAATCATATGTGTACGTGAATTTTAAATTAAAATTATTTGTGTTAAGGTAGTTTATAAATAACAAAAGTGAATCAACCCCTCCATTCCAAATAAAAATTAAATCATCTATGAACCGCCTATAAAAAGTGATAAATTGTCGATAGGGATTGTCAGCTCCAAACACGTGGACCAACTCCCACCAACCTAAAAATAGGTTGGCATAAGAGGGAGCAAAGCTGGTACCCATAGCGGTTCCACGTGTCTGGAGATAAAAAGACCCATCAAACAAAAAATAATTGAGTTAATAAAAAGTGTATACAATCTAAAATAAAAGTGCTTTGAGTGAGTGACAATGTGGAGTGTTCTTAGTAATGTCTGACAGCTGCCATCCCATGGTCATGTTCAATGATAGTGTATAGGGAGGTCACATCCAGTGTGACCCAGACGTAACATCCCTTCCATACAATATTTGTTAATTGCTCCAGAAGGTCATTACTGTCTCTGATGTATGAGGGTAAAGAGTGTACAAACGTCTGCAAATAATGATCTACACATCTAGAGACCCCATCTCCCAAAGATCCAATACTAGAATCTATTGGCCTCCCAGGCGGGGAGACCAAAGTTTTATGGATCTTTGGGAGATGGTGGAAGACAGGAATGATGGGTTGTGCCTTGAACAAAAATTCACATTCTTTATGATCAATGACTCCTAAGTGAGAGCCCTCATCTAAGAGGGTTTTTAGTTGTTTTAAAAACACTGGAGTTGGGTCCCCACGTAGAACAGAGTGGGAAGATTGGTCCGATAATTGGCGAATGGCCTCATCCCTGTATTGTGTCCTACTCTGCACTACTATGGCTCCCCCCTTGTCTGCCGTCTTGATAATCAAATTATTATTCCATTTTAATTTGTGTAAAGCATCTTTCTCTGACTCGTTGAGATTGTTGATTCTGCTCTGCAGGGGGGACAAGTCAAAGGTATACCCCCTGGAGAGCAGTGTCAAATCCCTCTCAACGAGTTTTTCAAAGGTCATAAGATAATGCCCTTTGATATGGGCTGGGAAAAATACTGATTTCTTTCTCAAACCTGATTGCTCTCTACCAAACACATTAGTTAAATCAACAATATCTGATCTTTCATTGTCTTCTAAAATGGAGTTCATATCATGAATACAGCATTGTTCTTTGAAGGTTGGGGCACAAGGAGGTGGAACAGAGTCGTGAGTTGCACCGATAGATCCCGCCAGACCTAAAGGAATGACTTCCTGTTGGTCGGCGGAGTCACCCGGATTAACCACCCTCATGTCCCCATCCCTGCTATCCCTTCCCTCAAAGTATCGTTTGAGAGTTAGTTTCCGGACATATTTGTTCAGGTCAATCACAACGTCAAACAACTTAAATCTGGACATAGGTGCGAATTTCAGTCCCTTGTTTAGCACTGAAAGTTCGGCCTGTGAAAGAGGAATGTTAGTTAAATTAATAACACCCGTATTCTCAATTAAGAGTTCTTCTTCCTTTTTGTGGGATTTTTCTTGTTTCCTTTTCTTTCCTCTTCTGGTTCTCTTACACGTTCCCCGTTTTTTGAGGACCCAAAATATGTTCTTGTTTGGTATTCTCTATTTCTTTTCTCACTGTCCTGATCAAAATGTCCCGAACCTGTCGCACTCTCTCTGGTATCTTTGTGGGATCTTAGGTTATAATGATCTGTATGGGCAACATGTGATGTCATTTCTGCAACCGAAAGATCTGATTCCCCACTTGTTGTGTGTGAAAATGAAATCTTTTTCTTAAGAATTGACATTTTTGTTGTTGTGTATCCATATTCTTTTTAGGGGTGGAAGAGTTAAATTTCCTAGCAGGTGCAGTTCTTTGCCATACATAAACTTGATTACGCAGGTAATCCTGCTTATCTCTTTCGAATTTTATTTGCTTTTTTGTCATGATTTCTTTCTCCATAGCTTCAATATTTGTTGCCAATGCCTCATCAAGCTCATTAAAGCCCTCCATGTCTATAAATTGACGTAAATCCTTCTGTAGTGTAAAAATGTCCTTGTCTAGCAACAACTTTTCTTTTGTTTTGAGTTGTATAATTAAGTCCATAAGTGTGAATGAGCAACTGCTCAGAGCATCTTTCCAAACTTTTTCAAATTCAACAGTTGTAAACCCAAATGTTGGAGACTTTTTTATTCGTAACCCTCTAGGTATTCTTTTGGTTTTTACATAATTTTGTAGTGTGATGATATCCCACCATGTACGAATCTTTAATGATAATAATTTCTCCAATTTTGAGAATTGTATTTTCAAATCAGATTGGTCCTCACAATTAAGCTCCAAGGTGTTATCAAACACTTGTTTTGCCCTTTTAACTCTTTTTGAATTGTCAGAGCAACAAAAGGCAAATTGAGAAAAAATCTCATTTTCGAAATCACCATCATCCTCAACTTTAATGTTGTTTAGATCCATATCATAAAAATGAATAAACAATGACTATAGACACTCTGTAAAAATATATACGCGTCTAAAAAACTGGGTTATCCCCCACTCTCTCTGCAGTTAATGAATGAATGTGTCAGTCCATGTGAGCCACCTCACAGACAATACTTGCAAAAAATCACAAAAACTGTATGGTGCTCTAACATGAGCCACTGGCCGCATAGCCTATAGACATTAAAGCATTATATAGTGTCCCTTGGAGGTCCCATGTATTTCCAGACCAAAAACTCCAACACTGAAATAAAACCACGTCCAATAGATACCGAATAGCTGGAAAAAGTCCCACTAGAATAATGTGTGACTTTCACTGGCTAGTGACCAGACATAAACATTGGTTGGGTAAGTATAAGGTGATTCAGATATGTAGGTTGGAATAACTCACATTTGTGGGGTCTTCAATGGAACTTCCTCCGTGGGTGCGTGCTGCCGTTACTCCACAGTGACCGGACATCCAAAGAAAGGAGAGGACGGAGGGGACTCTCCATAGTGGCCAACTTTCAGCTCTCTGCGACCCCCAGAACTGGAGATACACAAATGCACTTTAAAACACTTTTTTAATACCGGATTCTTCGCTTTAAAAATGAATCTCGGTTTTTCCCTCTTTTCCCATTGACATCAACGGGCTCCGCCGCCATAGGCTTTAATGGAGCAACTCCGCCGTTGAAGTCAATGGGGCCCGCCGCTATAGTCTTTCAATGGGGAAACTCCGCCATTGAAGTCTATAGGGCTTCTCCGCCATAGCCTTTCAATGGGGTAACTCCGCATTGAGGTCTATGGGAAAACACATAATTCTTTACAGTTGCCCATACTCCGTCTGGTTGTTCGGAGAGGGTTGAGAATGGCCATGCATTCATGCCGGAACCGTGGCTGCATGCGACCCAAGTCCCAGCCCTCTGGTCCTCCCAGAACCGGAGATATGGACTTACACATTTGCGTTTTCGGACTTAGCCGTTTTAACGCCACGCGGCTTTTCCCCATTGGAATCAATGGCCGGCGCCGCCATAAACAATGCATGGGCCAGCACCGCCATTGGATTCAATGGGACCTCCACTCCGCCATTGGTGTCAATGGCGCAACCCTCTTTCATGCGTACAACCCCTTACGGGGGTCCCTCATTCCCAGACCCGATGGGGGTCGTATGTGGGGGTTCCTAGGGGCTAGGGGCAAAAATTATTTTATTTCTGGGTGCCCTAAGATTCCCACGCCCCTTATCGTTGAACTTGACCTAAGTGATAAAGCTCTTTTCAAAGACATTGTGTCCGCTTCTGCGGTTTTGCGGTTTGGATGGCTGCCAACCTGTTCCTGGAGATCGACATCGAGGAATCCCCATTGAAGTCAATGGGCCCATTGACTTACAATGGGAAACCGCCGCTCCTCCTCTCGGACGCCACCTGTTGGGCTTCGAGGGAAACAGGTCCAAAACCGCTAGATCCGCCATTGAAATGAATGGAGCTGCAATGGCGACCTATGAGAGGCTGCAAACTGGAGCCTGAAAAGGCGGGAAAATGGGACAAAGGGCTTTAATCACTGAATTAACCTTAACCCTTTCCCTCCCGGATGGATCCCAGTGGGTTTGTGGTGCTGACACTGACATGATGACAATACATTATCCCAGGGGAATTATACATTTGGATGTTGCAGCAAGGTAACACCACAATTCTGGACCACAGTCCAGTTAACCCCTTGCCTCCCTAGTGAGAGCAGGGGGTGGTAAAATGGGGGTGTAACCCCTTTAATACCGGGCCAAACCCCCTCTTCCATGACAAGGGGCAACCTTGTCTCGTACCATTCTTGATTTTTATTGGATCTGAGTCTCGTCCCGGGAGCTTCACAAATGCTGTTGGTGTTTTATATAGGGCTCTAAACCCTTCCAAATGAGCCCTTAAAACCAAATTTAATCATTGTTTGATCTAGAAAGTACCATTTAATCCTGTCAAATGCTTTTTCTGCATCTAGACTTAGCAGGATGGCCTTTTTTCCGAGAGTTGTACGTGGTCGATAATATTTATAATTTTACGAGTATTATCCGAAGCTTGTCTTCCGGATATGAAACCCACCTGGTCTTTGTGAATCAAGCTTGGTAATATTGGGTTTAGCCTATGTGCTAGTGTAACCCTTTTCCTGCTAACATAGAAAAGCTACTAATGCTGGGTATACCTGCTGGTTCAGCGAGATCTGAGCCTCCGCTAAATGGGAGCCTGGGGTAACAATAAGTAATCTGGCAGCGCCTCCACTCACCCAGGATCCCCAATAAGTGAGATGTCCCTGGACAAGAATAACAATACAATCCAGAACTCTGTAACCTTTTACTAGATAGAGCATAGATATACGTAATCAGTCAGATATAGATATAACAGTGAACAATAGAATGTATTGATACCTTACAATAATATAACACACACTCAATATAGATTGTCTTGGCCTAGGTAATCTGTATATCAGTGGCTTCGGCCACGCTCCACCCTGGAGTATTGTCCCTCACCTACCACCGCGTGTGCCCCACACCGTGTCCAATATACTGGACCAGTCCCTTGGTCACTCAACCCCAGTGTCCCCAAAGAACCCTCCTCCAAGGCAAGATCAGCGCCTGCAGGTACCGGTGTTGGTGCACTTATAATAATACCTTCCGGGCACTCCAGTACCCGTAACTGTACTTTGAAAAGGATCCGCCGATCCAGAATTGTCTCAGTTGGTTCCTCATTGACAGAGGATCTCTCACGAGTCTTTACTTGTGTCCAGTAGCTTGATCCCAAACTACCGATCACCAGGAAGCGCAGGAAGATACTGTGTCCCTGTCTGCGGGGTCATTGTGGTTTCCACCAGGGGGAGGATGCATCCAGGTCCCCCTTTTACCTCCGAGCTGTGGGAGGGGGACGACTACCAGTGCAGGGAGGTTGCAGCGTTGTGCGGGTACAGCAGGAGGTGCGTCCGGTTCACCGGGAGCTGTGAGGTGGGACGCCGATGGTGCGCCGCCATTTTGGATATTCGTGCATGCGCACGAAAGGCTCGGTCATGTGCAATAGCTATTTAGTTGTGGCGGCCATGTTTGTACACCCTGCACATTCGCAGAGCAATTAGAGCGGCGGCCATGACTCCAAACGGCTCCACAAGGGACTGCAAGACCCATGAGGCAGGGAGCTGGAATAAGACACATTTGGCATGCTCAGTGGGACCACGCAAGTCGGAGCCAGGACAGAGAAGGGGAAGGTAGGGTCTGAGTGTCAGAGAACCCCCCCCCCCACACCCTCTTAGACCCCAGCTGGGCCCGACATGGTAGCTTGTGGTTGCTGCAGGGAAGACCCTTTTGATAAGGACGCTTCCCTGTTTACTTTCTAGTGTGAGGGACACTGTGAAGATGCCGCACTGTGTCTGCAGCCTGTGGTCTGGGACCAGACCAGCTCTGTAGTAAGGGACCCTGTATGGTGATATTATCCATGCCAGAATTCACCCAACGCAGAGGCGGACGACGACATCATGGGGACACTCACTGGTGGTATCAGGTTGGGGCCTATTATACTGTGTGGTACAGGGTACTGTTATTAGAGTGTATAGTAAAGGTTGATATACATATATATATGCACACACACACACCTGAGTGTGTGTGTATTACTGGTATTGTTCCTTGGAGGGGTTTATCCTGCTGCGCAAAGATCCCTTTCAGGTGGAGGCGCTGCACCGAGATGGACACACTGTCACCCCAGGCTCAAAGTGGCGGAGGCTCAGGTAAGGCAACAGGTAACGGCAGTACCGGTAGCCCCTTTAGTTGTGGGGGGAACCGGGGCTATATGCTTATCACCAGGTCCGCTAATTTAAATCATTAAAGCATACCTCAGGCTTTGTGGATGTAAAGTCTTATTATCAAAAAACATTTGATAAAGACTAAAATGGGTTCGATCACCATGGAAATGTGAAATGTAAAATAAAAAAAATACATACAAAGTATACATATCTTTTATAAACATGTCAGTCAGATCCATTACACATATTAAACATAACACTGAGATCACTATAGTCCTTAGTGGGCAGAATATATCAGATTCAGTGTACTGTAAATACAAGAGACTTGTTATTTCCTGGCTGGAACAAGCAAATGTGAAACTGAAAATACTTTAGTATTCCTGGAAATGGCCTGATATCTTGCTGCCTGTGGATCAGCTCTCAGACAGGGAGGGGGGGGGGGAGAGAGAGAGAGAGAGAGAGACTGCAGTGTGTGTGTCTGCGTTACAGTATATTTATATATATACTAGCTGATATACCTGGCGTTGCCCGGGATTGCAGGGGCGGGGTGCGTGAAGGGTGGGGTGGGAAGGCAGGGGTGCGTGAAGGGCGGGGTGGGAAGGAGGGGTTCATGAAGGGCGGGGTGGGTGCAGGGGGTAAAGGGCGGGGAGGGGGTGGGGAGGGGGGGCGAAGGGCAGGGAGGGGGGCAAAGGGCAGGGGTAGGGGGGTGAAGGGCAGGGGGTGGGGGGTGAAGGGCGGGCGGTGGGGGGCGAAGGACGGGGGGTGGGGGGCTTAGGATGGGGGGTGGGGGGCGAAGGGGTAGGTGAAGGGCAGGCATGGGGGGGGTGAAGGGCAGGGGTAGGGGGGTGAAGGGCAGGGATATGGGGGGTGAAGGGCAGGGGTAGGGGGGGCAGGAGTATGTGAAGGGCAGGGGTAGGGGAGGGGTGAAGGGCAGGTGGGGGGGGGTGAAGGGCAGGGGTAGGGGGGGTGAAGGGTAGGGGGGTGAAGGGCAGGCGTGGGGGGGTGAAGGGCAGGTGTGGGGGGGGTGAAGGGCAGGGTTAGGGGGGGTGAAGGGTAGGGGGGTTGAAGGGCAGGGGTAGGGGGGGTGAAGGGCAGGGATGGGGGGGTGAAGGGCAGGGGTAGGGGGGTGAAGGGCAGGGGTAGGGGGGGTGAAGGGCAGGGGTAGGGGGGGTTGAAGGGCAGGGGTAGGGGGGTGAAGGGCAGGGGTAGGGGGGGTTGAAGGGCAGGGGTAGGGGGGGTTGAAGGGCAGGGGTAGGGGGGGTGAAGGGCAGGGTGGGTGAAGGGCAGGGGTAGGGGGGGTGAAGGGCAGGGGTAGGGGGCGTGAACGGCAGGGGTAGGGGGTGAAGGGCAGGGATAGGGGGGGTGAAGGGCAGGGGTATGGGGGGTGAATGGCAGGGGTAGGGGGGGGTGAATGGCAGGGGTAGGGGGGGCAGGGGTAGGTGAAGGGCATGGGTAGGGGAGGGGTGAAGGGCAGGCATGTGGTGGGTGAAGGGCAGGCGTGCGGGGTGAAGGGCAGGGGTAGGGGGGGGTGAAGGGCAGGGTTTGGGGGGGGTGAAGGGCAGGGGTAGGGGGGTTAAGGGCAGGGGTAGGGGGGTTAAGGGCAGGGGTAGGGGGGGTGAAGGGCAGGGGTAGGGGGGCACGGGTAGGTGAAGGGCAGGGGTAGGGGAAAGGTGAAGGGCAGGCATGGGGGGGGGTGAAGGGCAAGGGTAGGCGGGGTGAAGGGCAGGGGTGGGGGGGTGAAGGACAGGGGTAGGGGGGTGAAGGGTAGGGGTAGGGGGTGAAGGGCAGGGGTAGGGGGGTGAAGGGCAGGGGTGGGGGGTGAAGGGCAGGGGTAGGGGGGGGTGAAGGGCACGGGTGTGGGGGGGTGAAGGGCAGGGATGGGGGGGGTGAAGGGCAGGGGTAGGGGGGGTGAAGGGCAGGGGTAGGGGGCGGGTGAAGGGCAGGGGTAGGGGGGCGTGAAGGGCAGGGATAGGGGGGGGTGAAGGGCAGGGGTAGGGGTGAAAGTGAGGCACAAATTGTTGGCAGGAGTAAAATGTCCCTCTCCACACACACGATGGGAGTGAGAGGTGGTGGAGAGTGGGACTGGCGCAGATCCGAGGAGGCTGCTTGGCCCCCCAGCGGCCGGGGAGGTAGCACCGGGGAGGTAAGGGAGCGCCGGGGAGGTAAGTGAGCGTTGACGGCTGGGGCAGGAGGGCCGTGCCGCGCTTCCCCTCCATCCGGGAGCCAGTTGAGAGCGAGGGGGGAGGAGCCTGAAGTTGGCGGCAGGGGCAGGAGGGCCGCGCCGCGCTTCCCCTCCGTCCGGGAACCGGTGCAGGGCGGCGCACATGATGGGGGAGACGGACACAGAGGGAGTGTGTGTGTGTGACCTTTGGCCCGTCACTCCGCCTCAGGCCAATGAGAGGTGTGCGGGGCGGGCAGGCCAAGGCGGAGTGACAGGCCAAAGGTCCAATGTGATTGCCCCTAGGGACAGGGAGACACAGGACAAACAGACACGCATACAACGGTTTGAGAAATATATATAGATATATATATATATATATATATATATATATATATATATATATATATATAGCAACTGTAAATATTACTGTATGTTCATTTTCATGTCTTAGACAGGTCTGCAACCCTGTCTTTCCCCATTGTCACCCAGCATACAGCGCTTCCACTACAGCAAGGGATTCTGGGAAATGACATGCAAATGAGCACTCAGTGCCACCTTTTGTCTCAAGCTCGTATTACACAAGCCAATCCTCAAGCCAATGCATGCTGCTTTAAACACAGCTTTTAGACAGAGGCTGTGATGAGATGCAAAGCCATTAAACCCACTCACAGACATGTTTCAACCTTGATGGGTATCATCAGTGTGAGGTTGGTCTTAATGGCAAAGCAGGTTTGAGACTAGACTAGGTAATCACCACTACTATTAAGGTTACCCACCATAACCTTAATAGTATATATATATATATATATATATATATATATATATATATATACAGTGTTCGACAATTATATACATTTACTCGCCCGGGGCGGGTGGATTTAACCCCCGGGCGAGTAAATATTGGCCCAAGCAGCACACGTTTTTTTTAAATTTCCCGCGCTCGCGCTGCTGTTTTTACCGCGCTCGCGATGGAGAAAAAAAAAAAAAAGCCGGAGGCGGGTTCATGTTGTTGGGGGAGATTACCCCGCCTCCGGCTCTCTGAGCAGTGGCTTCCCTCCTCAGCGCTTCTACTCCTCCCCCTTCCGGCAGCCAGCCGCTTCCATGCCTGTCTGCCTCAGGCCCCTGCAGGGCCATCTGTCACCCCTCCCATCGGGCCATCCGCCCCCCCCTCCCGCCCCCCCCCTCGCAGGGGGCCTACCGCCCCCCCTCGCACCGGGCCATCCGCCCCCCCCTCGCACCGGGCCATCCGCCCCCCTCGCATCGGGCCACCCATGCCCCTATCGCACCGGGCCATCCGCCCCCCCCTCGCACCGGGCCATCCGCACCCCCCTCGCACCGGGCCACCCGCCCCCCCTCGCACCATACATATATATATATATATGTATATATAATGTGTGTGTGTGTGTGTGTGTGTGTGCATTGTGTGTGTGCATTGTGTGTGTGCATTGTGTGTGTGTATATATATATCTATATCTATATCTATATATATATATATATATATATATATATATATATATATATATATATATTATGTGTGTGTATGTGTGTGTATGTGTGTGTATGTGTGTGTATGTGTGTGTATGCGTGCGTGCGTGAATATATTTATCAAAGTTGCACAATGTTAATAAATAATTTATTCTCACCACATGTCTTTTTTTTTTTAATTTTTAAAATATTATATAATATACAAACACACACACACACGTTCCCCAGTGACACACAAACACACAGAACACTTCAAAGTGACACACACACACTGACAGCTACCAAGTGACACACACACACACACACACACACACAGTGATACCCGCCTCCCAAGCGCGCTTGCTGTCTCCTCTGTCAGGACAGCAAAAAGCTCCTGGTAGCGCGAGCGTCAGCAAGCGAGAGCACTGCTCAGCGACGCTCAGTGCACTATGTCCGAGGCCTAAGGGATAGTGCTATCTGCTACGCTTTGGGTGGGCCCTGACATTGTTAAAGGGACATTAGGATATTGGTGCCTGGCACCTAATGTACTTTGGGGACACTCACTGGTGGTATCGGGTTAGGGCCTATTATACTGTGTGGTACAGGGTACTGTTATTAGAGTGTACAGTAAAGGTTAATATACGCCCATAATATATATTTTCTTTAACTGTGCACGCAATGTCTTGTATATAATGTATACCCTGCTCATTTATGTAACTGTATTTGTAACCATGTATTATTTGTTTTACTCTGTGCCCAGGACATACGTGAAAACGAGAGGTAACTCTCAATGTATTACTTCCTGGTAAAATATTTTATAAATAAATAAATAATGTATATGTATATATATATATATATATATATATGCAGTGCTCGACAAATAATGATAACCAATCGCCCGTTGCGAGTGGATTTAGGCAGCTGGCGACCCGTGCTGCAGCTGAATGAATTCCCCTGCTCGTGCCCAATTTTTTTTTTTTTTTTTTTTTTAAATAAATAAATAAATAATCCCCCTCCCTGATTGGGTTAAAAAAAAAGTTTAAAAAAATGGCGGCAAATCCTGTGGTCCCGGCGCGCGTGCACAGGGCAAGCAGAGTGTCCTGCCATTTGCGCTGCCTGTTCCCCCCAGCAACCCAGAATCCCCCGCATCCCTCCCCCCCCCACTCCCCACGTGGGACGGAGGGGGAAGCCCAAACCAAGCCCCCCCCCCTCCGCTCCCCACGTGGGACGGAGGGGGAAGCCCAAAACAAGCGCCGCGCGTGATCCAGCCCCCCTCCCCACTCCGCTCCCCACGTGGGACGGAGGGGGAAGCCCAAAACAAGCGCGCGATCCAGCCCCCCGCACCCTCCGCTCCCCACGTGGGACGGAGGGGGAAGTGCCAACCAAGCTTCCCCCTTGCGCGCCTCCTGCGCCAGTCCGCCTCCTGCCCATGATCTCCCCCTAATCACCTGCCCCCGATCCTCGCTTGCTGCCCGGGGGTGTCCGGGGAGCGTGCTGCGGCGTCGGCCGCTTCGGGGGGGGGGGGGGGGGGACCTGCTGCTGCTGCTGCTGCTGAGGCCTACGCTGCGCTGTGTGTCCCATGTCTTGGAGAGGGCCCACTGCCGTGCGGAGACCCCACTGCTGCCACGTGTGACCCGGTGAGTGTGTGAGTGACAGACTGAGTGTCTGTGAGTGTGTCTGAGTGTGCCTGTGTGTCTGTGAGTGTGCCTGTGTGTCTGTCAGTGTGCCTGTGTGTCTGTCAGTGTGCCTGTGTGTCTGTCAGTGTGCCTGTGTGTCTGTCAGTGTGCCAGTGTGCCTGTGTGTCTGTGAGTGTGCCTGTGTGTCTGTGAGTGTGCCTGTGTGCCTGTGTGTCTGTCAGTGTGCCTGTGTGTCTGTCAGTGTGCCTGTGTGTCTGTCAGTGTGCCTGTGTGTCTGTCAGTGTGCCTGTGTGTCTGTCAGTGTGCATGTGTGTCTGAGTGTGCCTGTGTGTCTGTGAGTGTGCCTGTGTGTCTGTGAGTGTGCCTGTGTCTGTGAGTGTGCCTGTGTGTCTGTGAGTGTGCCTGTGTGTCTGTCAGTGTGCCTGTGTGTCTGTGTGTCTGTCAGTGTGCCTGTGTGTGTGCCTGTCTGTGTGTCTGTGTGTGTGCCTGTCTGTGTGTCTGTGTGTGTGCCTGTCTGTGTGTCTGTGTGTGTGCCTGTCTGTGTGTCTGTGTGTGTGCCTGTCTGTGTGTCTGTGTGTGTGCCTGTCAGTGTGCCTGTGTGTCTGTCAGTGTGTCTGTCAGTGTGCCTGTGTGTCTGTGAGTGTGCCTGTGTGTCTGTGAGTGTGTCTGTGAGTGTGCCTGTGTGCCTGTGTGTCTGTCAGTGTGCCTGTGTGTCTGTCAGTGTGCCAGTGTGCCTGTGTGTCTGTCAGTGTGCCTGTGTGTGTGCCTGTCTGTGTGTCTGTGTGTGTGCCTGTCTGTGTGTCTGTGAGTGTGCCTGTGTGCCTGTGTGTCTGTCAGTGTGCCTGTGTGTCTGTCAGTGTGCCTGTGTGTCTGTCAGTGTGCCTGTGTGTCTGTGAGTGTGCCTGTCAGTGTGCCTGTGTGTGTGTGTCTGTCAGCGTGCCTGTGTGTCTGTCAGTGTGCCTGTGTGTGTGCCTGTCTGTGTGTCTGTGTGTGTGTGTGTGTGTGTGTGTGTGTGTGTGTGTGTGAGTGAGTGTCTCTGAGTGTGTGTCTGTGAGTCTTCTGTGTGAGTGTGTCTCTGCGTGAGTGTCTGCGTGAGTGTGTCTCTGCGTGTCTGTGAGTGAGAGTGTGTCTGTGTGTCACCCTCTCCCTGTGTCGCCCTCGCCTTCTCCCTGTCGCCCTCGCCCTCTCTCTGTCTTTGTCTCTCATTCTCTCTGTGTGTGTTCTGTGTCTCTCATTTTTGTGTGTCTCTCATTTTTGTGTCTCTCATTTTTGTGTGTCTCTCATTTTTGTGTGTCTCTCATTTTTGTGTGTCTCTCATTTTTGTGTGTCTCTCATTTTTGTGTGTCTCTCATTTTCTGTGTGTGTCTCTCTTTTTCTGTGTGTGTCTCTCTTTTTCTGTGTGTCTCTCTTTTTCTGTGTGTCTCTCTTTTTCTGTGTGTGTCTCTCTTTTTCTGTGTGTGTCTCTCTTTTTCTGTGTGTCTCTCTCTATCTGTCTCTCTCTATCTGTCTCTCTCTATCTGTCTCTCTCTATCTGTCTCTCTCTATCTGTCTCTCTCTATCTGTCTCTCTGGCCGAGTCCATAGAAGGACAGGCCGCGCTGAGCCGTGCGGACACTCCGCGCTGAGCCCCTGCATACTCAATGAGGATGCCTTGAGAGGGGGCTCACGCGAGCGTCCGCAGGCGTGCTGAGGCGCTGGAGTTTTCAGCCGACAGCCAAGCTGTTTTTCAGAGCACTGTCGGCTGAAAACATCCAATCAGCGCGGAGCAGCGTTAACGTCACGGCGCCTTGACGTCTCTTTATCTGGCTCTCTCTGTCTCTCTCTGTCTCTCTCTGTCTCTCTCTCTGTCTCTCTCTCTGTCTCTCTCTCCCACTCTCTCTCCCACTCTCTCTCTGTCTCTCCCGCTCTCTCTCTCTCTGTCTCTCCCACTCTCTTTCTGTCTCTCCCACTCTCTTTCTGTCTCTCCCACTCTCTTTCTGTCTCTCCCACTCTCTTTCTGTCTCTCCCACTCTCTCTCTGTCTCTCCCACTCTCTCTGTCTCTGTCTCTCCCACTCTCTCTCTGTCTCTCCCACTCTCTCTCTGTCTCTGTCTCTGTCTCTCCCACTCTCTCTCTGTCTCTGTCTCTCCCACTCTGTCTCTGTCTCTCCCACTCTCTCTCTGTCTCTGTCTCTCCGTCTCTCTCTCTCCCTGTCTCTGTCTCTCTCTCTGTCTCTCTCTCTCCCACTCTCTCTCTCCCACTCTCTCTCTCTCCCACTCTCTCTCTCTCTCTCTCTCTCTCTCTCTCTCTCTCTCTCTCTCTCTCTCTCTCTCCCTCTCTCTCTCCCACTCTCTCTCTCTCCCACTCTCTCTCTCTCCCACTCTCTCTCTCTCCCACTCTCTCTCTCTCCCACTCTCTCTCTCTCCCACTCTCTCTCTCTCCCACTCTCTCACTCACTCCCACACTCTCACTCACTCCCACACTCTCTCTCTCCCCCACTCTCTCTCTCTCTCCCCCACACACTCTCTCTCTCTCTCCCCCACACACTCTCTCTCTCTCTCCCCCACACACTCTCTCTCTCTCCCCCACACACTCTCTCTCTCTCCCCCACACACTCTCGCTCTCTCCCCCACACACTCTCACACTATGGATCTGGATATCTTAACTGCCCTATACTACACTGAAATAACCTATACTGCTTACTTCCAGATCTGACTCAAGCTTCACACGGAAGACATCGAACCCCCCCTAACCCAGAAGACAGGTAACGAACACCTCCCCTCCAATGTATAACATTGCGGGAATGAGGGTACCTGGACTTTGAGGGTCTGCGGATCAGGTAAGATCCCAGACGGGATTGCTGCTTTAAATATTGTGAAGCGGGGGCATCCAGACACTAGTTAAGGGGTGCAGGAAACTGGTCATCCACATCTGGCTTTTTTTTTCTAGATTCGACATTTATACACACACACACACACCAAGGACTAATTGTAGTATAATGTAATACAATAAATAAACTAATATCAAAAACGAATGTTCTTACTAGGAATTTATTCAATTTATTTAATTTATGGCTTTTTTTAAAATGCGTGGCTGGGGGCGGGACTAGAGGCGGGGTTGGGGGCGGGACTAGGGGCGGGACTAGGTGGCGAGTAGATTTTTGGGTTCGGCGAGTAGATTTTTGGGTGATTTGTCAAGCACTGTATATATGTATATATATATGTATATATATGTATATATATATGTGTAGCCCTGGTAAGAATTTGGGCTATATGTCTATCCTCCTACTGGTATAAGCCCTGCTAAGGGCAGGCCGCCAGTAGTTATCATGGGTTTCCCCCGCTTCAAGCCCTGGCCTGATTGGTGAAGGTAGGCCCCCTGACTGTGTGTAAGGCAAGAGACACAGGGGAGGGGCCTGCTGACATCCTGATGGGTGGGGCTGTCTAAAATTAGTGGGCTGTTCCTGTAAGAGACAGTTTGTCTGTGTTAAGGAGTAAGAGGAGAAGGAGTGAAGTCTGTCCTGGGATTAGAGACAGGAGAATGCAGTGTGACAGTTGGAGAAGAAGCTCAGGCCAGACTGAGTAGAGTTCATAGAACTATAGGGTGGACCAATGCCCCTCACCCTGCTCAGGGGGTGAGGGGAAAGCTAGCCCAACCCTGAGTGTCTGCACCTTGGGGTGGAGGCCGGGAGCAGTGTGAGCCCCAGACAGCCATCCTGAAGGGGTACAGTCTGGAGGAGAAGGAGGATGAGGAAGAGACACTGTACTTGATCTGCTGCTGCTGCTGTGAGCTGTTGAGGTCAATAAAGAGACATTGCTGCTTTTAAAGAGATTTGAGTGAGACTGAAATCTCTCGCCCCAACCCGGGGCTCTCTGGAAGGATTTCACCCTACCTTGATAGGGCTTGCCAGAGATGGAGGCGCTGCACCATTGTTAAAAGATGAAGGCACTAACCCCAGAAGCTTGTCCCTGTTGTCGCCCATACCATTGCGGGCGACTCAGGCCCTCCTTTTACCAGCAGGTATGCATCACCAACATACATGTAGCCAGAGCACATTACACCCATAGGTTCTCCCTGCTGATGCGCGCTGATGCGCGCTGAGGAGGAGAAACTCTTCCCCGAGCGCCAAACTGATATATTTGGTGCTCGGGGAAGCCCGGTCCCTACCTATATATATATATATGTATGAAATAGATTTTACCAGATTGGAATCCGGAAAAAACGAGACAGCACACAGTCCAGTAGTTCCAATGAAGCTATATTCAAAGTAACATGGCACCACCTCCAACGTTTCGGTCCACTCAACGTGACCTTCCTCAGGCACGTCCCTGAGGAAGGTCACGTTGAGTGGACCGAAACGTTGGAGGTGGTGCCATGTTACTTTGAATATAGCTTCATTGGAACTACTGGACTGTGTGCTGTCTCGTTTTTTCCGGACTCCAATCTGGTAAAATCTATTTTTTACATGTGCATATGGGGCAAGCATCAGCATCTTACTTATGTTTACAGTGTGCCAACTGAGATGATTTTTTCATATATATATGTATGTGTATATATAATGTGTGTGTGCATGTGCATGTGTGTGTGCATTGTGTGTGTGTGTATATATAATGTGTGTGTGTGTGCCCCTTCCCCGTCACGAATAAAGACACTGGGACCTATCGGGGATAAGTTGAGTAAGAACCCCAAGTACTCTAAAGATTGGAGGGATTGGGAGCTGAGTGATGAAGGATCTGATGGGGAGATACCATATGCCAATGTAATTCGTGTGCCTAACCCTGTACCATTTTCTCCTGTTCCTAGAGGGAGGGCCCGAGGGTACCATACTACTGCGGAGGCAGGGCCTGTGAGTAAGGTGGTATACAAGATGAACCCCACCATTTACACCGATGATACAAGAGGTAGACGCAGAGGCTCGCACTCTACTGAGTCGGTCACGTCAGGTGTGTCCTCACAGACGGAGGCAGAGGCAGGTACCTCCAGTGCAGTGTCAGGGTACAAGCACCATGACAAGTGGTGGGCACCCCTGTTTACAGGATACCACAAGGGTATGGACCGTATGAGGTTCCTGTTAATGAGGAATAACATAGTTGACCATTTGTGGGCTGTAGGTGCTTTGTCTCCCCAGGAGGTGGCAGATGAGTTGGAGTTTCGCTACCAGGAGATAGAGCAGAAGAACATCCTTCCTAAGGGGGCTGCCATATTATATGACGATGTTGCCCCAGAGGAGCCTGAGTTTTGGGTACTGCCAAGCAGGGTGGGTAACCGTAAACTTACCAAGCTTAGCCGAGCAGACAGGGCCATAGTGGCCAGGTATAGACAATGTCATGGCTATGAGTTTTCCTATGTGCCTGAGCCGATAATGCAAGAAATTGAGGAGCAGAGGGATAGTTGGCTCCGAGAGGCAGTGATGGAATACTTACGAACTAGGTTCGGTAAGGCAGGTTATCACAATGAGGATAAAATATGTGACGTGATCCGGGCCTGGAGCATAGGGAGACGCATCTACATGCATAGTGTAATGTATCGGCCGGAGTATGGGTCGGTACAGCCATACTATGTCAAGATAACGGATTATAATGGGCGGGAAGTAAGAATGCCTGACCCGCGACATTATTATTAAGTTGGTTCACCATGTTGGGAGTAACCATGTGCCTTTGTGTTATACGCCATCCGGGTGGAATGGTCTGACGTGCAAACAATAATCATTACCATGTGTTTGTTTCCCAGATTGTTCACCTGCAGGATGGAGCTGCTAAAGTTAGGTCCAAGTGGGGACCATTGGATTCCACCTGAGGGAGAGTGTAGCCCTGGTAAGAATTTGGGCTACATGTCTATCCTAATCCTGATATAAGCACTGCTAAGGGCAGGCCGCCAGTAGTTATCATGGGTTTCCCCCGCTTCAAGTCCTGGCCTGATTGGTGAAGGTAGGCCCCCTGACTCTGTGTGAAAGGCAAGAGACACAGGGGAGGGGCCTGCTGACATCCTGATGGGTGGGGCTGTCTAAAGTTAGTGGGCTGTTCCTGTAAGAGACAGTTTGTCTGTGTTAAGGAGTAAGAGGAGAAGGAGTGAAGTCTGTCCTGGGATCAGAGACAGTAGAATGCAGTGTGACAGTTACATAGTTACATAGTAGATGAGGTTGAAAAAACACGTAGGTCCATCAAGTTCAACCTATGCTAAATTTAGACAACAGATACTTTATCCTATATCTATACTTACTTATTGATCCAGAGGAAGGCAAACAAAAAACCCCTTTAAGGGGAAAAATTAATTCCTACCGGACTCCAAGAATTGGCAATCGGATTAATCCCTGGATCAACATCCTTCCCATGTATACTTATTTTGTATATCCCTGTATACATTTCCCATCTATAAAGATGTCCAACCTTTTTTTGAACAAATCTATTGTATCTGCCATCACAGTCTCCATGGGTAATGAATTCCACATTTTAACTGCCCTTACGGTAAAGAACACTTTCCTTTGTTGCTGGTGAAATTTCCTTTCCTCCAACCTTAAGGGATGGCCCCGAGTCCTTTGTACAACCCGTGGGATGAATAATTCTTTTGAAAGCTCCTTGTATTGTCCCTGAATATATTTGTATATAGTTATCACATCCCCTCTTAGATGCCTCTTTTCTAATGTAAATAAATCTAATTTAGCTAGCCTCCTCATAAGTTAGAATGTCCATCCCCTTTATTAATTTTGTGGCTCTTCTCTGCACTCTATATAGTTCCATAATGTCTTTTCTTAGGATTGGTGCCCAAAATTGTATTCCATATTCCAGGTGTGGTCTTACTAGTGCTTTGTAAAGGGGCATAATTATATTTACTTCCCTTCCATCCATTGCCCGTTTGATGCAAGATAAGATCTTGTTTGCCTTTTCAGCTACTGCATGACATTGGGCACTATTGCTAAGCCTGCTGTCTACAAGCACTCCTAAATCCTTCTCCATCAAGGATTCCCCCAATATATCTCCATTTAATTTTTAAGTCGCCTTTTTATTCTTGTATCCCAAATACATAACCTTACATTTATCTGTATTAAACCTCATCTGCCATTTACCTGCCCACGTCTCCAGTCTCTCCAAGTCCTTCTGAAGAGAAATTACATCCTGCTCTAATTCTATTACCTTACACAATTTAGTATCATCAGCAAAGATGGAGACTTTGCTCTCGATCCCAATCTCAAGGTCATTAATAAACAAGTTAAAAAGCAGGGGTCCCAGTACGGATCACTGAGGTACTCCACTCACGACTTTATCCCAACCTGAAAAAGTTCCATTTATGACAACCCTCTGTTGTCTGTCCTTTAACCAATTTACAATCCAGGTGCATATATTATTACTGAGTCCAACTTTCTTTATTTTGTACACCAACCTCTTGTGTGAAACCGTATCAAAAGCCTTTGCAAAATCTAAGACCACATGAACTGCATTACCCTGGCCTAAATTCCTACTTACCTCCTCAAAGAAACAAATGAGGTTAGTTTGGCAAGATCTATCCTTCATAAATCCATGTTGACTATTACTAATAATTTTATTTTCCATTAGGTATTCCTGAATATTATCCCGTATTAAACCTTCAAGTAATTTCCCTACTATTGAAGTCAGGCTTACAGGTCTGTAATTCCCTGGGTGTGATCTAGCTCCCTTTTTAAATATAGGCACCGCATCTGCTTTACGCCAATCTTGTGGTACTGAGCCTGTGGAAATTGAGTCCTTGAATATTAAATATAATGGTTTTGCTATTACTGAGCTTAACTCCTTGAGAACTTTTGGATGTATGCCATCGGGGCCAGGTGCCTTATTTACTTTAATTTTTTCAAGTCGCTTATGAACTTCTTCTCAGTTAAACAATTGTTCATTAATATGGAGGTTGTGGCTTCCTCCTGCGGCACTACTATTGAGCTTGATTCTTCCCTGGTAAACACAGAGGCAAAGAATTTGTTTAATACCTTTTTCCTTATCTCCAATAATCTGCCTGTCCATCTCACACTGAAAGGGTCCTATATTTTCTTTTCTCATTTTTTTGTTATTAAGGTACTTAAAGAACTTTTTAGGGTTGACCTTACTTTCTATTGCAATCCTTTTTTCATTATCCATTTTTGCTAATTTGATTGCCCTTTTGCAATTTTTGTTACTTTCTTATAATTCTGATACGATGTCTCTGTCCCTTCTGACTTAAAGAATCTAAACGCCTTCCTCTTCTTGTCCATTTCCTCCCCTACCTGTTTATTTAGCCACATTGGTTTTGACTTATTTCTTTTATACTTATTACCCAAGGGTATACACTGATAAGTGTGCTTTTCTATCAATGTTTTAAAGACTGCCCATTTATCTTCTACATTTTTCCCTGCAAAAAACATCATCCCATTGTATTACTATTAGATTAGACCTCAGTTTATTAAAATCTGCCTTTCTAAAGTTTAAAGTCTTTGTTGAACCCAAGTAATCTGTTTTTGATAATTTATTTCAAATGAGACCATGTTATGATCACTGTTACCCAAGTTGGAGGAGAAGCTCAGGCCAGACGGAGTAGAGTTCATAGAACTATAGGGTGGACCAATGCCCCTCACCCTGCTCAGGGGGTGAGGGGAAAGCTAGCCCCACCCTGAGTGTCTGCACCTTGGGGTGGAGGCCAGGAGCAGTGTGAGCCCCAGACAGCCATCCTGAAGGGGTACAGTCTGGAGGAGAAGGAGGATGAGGAAGAGACACTGTTCTTGATCTCCTGCTGCTGTGAGCTGTTGAGGTCAATAAAGAGACATTGCTGCTTTTAAAGAGACTTCAGTGAGACTGAAATCTCTCGCCCCAACCCGGAGCTCTCTGGAAGGATTTCACCCTACCCTGATAGAGCTTGAAAGAGATTGTGGCGCTGCACCATTGTTAAAAGATGAAGGCACTAACCCCAGAAGCCTGTCCCTGTTGTCCCCCATACCATCGCGGGAGACTCAGGCCCTCCTTTTACCAGCAGTTATGCACCACCAACATACACGAAGCCAGAGCACATTCCACCCTAGGGGTCCAGTCTGCGATCAGGAGGGGGCAATATGGGTTACATATATATATACACACATATGTATATATAAAAAACACAAAAAAAAGACTGCGCCTAATGATGTGAACCGATCCCCAGTAAAAAGGTGTAACAGTGTAATAACTATATAAACCAATAGATATGGGATAAAATGAATATCAATCAGATAAAGTAACACAAAAGATCCAAATAATAAAATAAAAATAGTAAATCATAAAAATTATAAAATTAAATAAGTATATTAAATGTATGTCTAAATATTGCTGGTATATATAAACCGATATGAGTAGCATACACCACCAATGATTAGAATAAGGAAATAATGAAAACAAAACAAAACAGAATGATAAATGAAAAATAAAAAATCACAATAGTATAAATTAATGAAAAAGAGTCCAAAGTGGTATGGATCAGTAATAGATTCTTGCTGCAACCAGGAACATGCTGCCTTCCACGGGGAACCAACGAATTCCAGGCTAATCTGTACAAAAACACAAAAAAGAAGGCGCCCGATCCTAGTGCAATATGTTCAAAAAAATGTACGCCTTCTTTTTTGTGTTTTTGTACACATATGTATATATATATGTGTTTGTGTGTGTGTGTACATACATACACCTGAGTGTGAGTGTGTGCATTACTGGTATTGTTCCTGGGAGGGGTTTATCCTGCTGCACAAAGATCCCTTTTAGGTGGAGGCGCAGCACCGAGATGGACACACTGTCACCCCAGGCTCCCAGTGGCGGAGGCTCAGGTAAGCCAACAGGTAACGGCAGTACCGGTAGCCCCTTTAGTTGTGGGGGTAACCAGGGCTACATGCTTATTACCAGGTCCGCTAATTTAAATAATTAAAGCATACCTCAGGCGCTGCACCACTCTCTACATTTGTGGATGTAAAGTCTTATTATCAAAAAACATTTGATAAAGACTAAAATGGGTTCGATCACCATGGAAATGTGAAATGTTAAAAAACCCAAAAATAAAAACATACAAAGTATACTTATCTTTTATAAACTTGTCAGTCAGATCCATTATACATATTAAACATAACACTGAGATCACTATAGTCCTTGGTGGGCAGAATATATCAGATTCAGTGTACTGTAAATACAAGAGAGTTGTTATTTCCAGACTGGTGCAAGCAAATGTGAAACTCAAAATACTTTAGTATTCCTGGAAATGGCCTGATATATTGCTGCCTGTGGATCAGCTCTCAGACAGGGAGGGGGGGAGAGAGAGAGAGACTGCAGTGTGTGTGTCTGCGTTACAGCATGTATAGAGAAAGAGAGATGCTTCTAGTGTATTTACGATTTTTTTTCTAACGTTTTTATTGTTTTTTGTGTTATTACATCAAGACTTTGAAACAGTAAAAACAATGCACATAGAATTCGTCTGAACAATAGAACAACTATCTTTCTTGGTATTTAAACATATATTCTGGCCATAAGTAGTATATAGTATATATGCAATATATAGTATATATATACAGTATATAGTATATGCAAGTGACAATGCTAGGTAAAAACCATCTCTAAATCCTCTCATTGAAGCCTTTGCTGTGTGTATTATAGTATTTGCAAGTGACAATGCTAGGCCCATATAAACCCAGTCAGAACAGCTAGTCTGCCCGCAGCCCATGTCCAAGTGGCCCATTATAAGTGGCAGGACTACTGAACAACTGAAGTTTAAAAGGAAGTTCAGAAGAAGTGAGGAAGTGGACACCTCCATCTGGCCCTGATTCCTGCATTTGAACTACGCTGGAAAGGAGGATATCATCTATACCAGACTGCATCATTACTGCTGTGATGCTGTAACCATTTATATTTGCTGTGACTTCAATTCTTCTCAAATTATGCACTTCTTCTTACCAGCCTCATTATGTCTCTAACTCTATTAATATATCTTCATCTCTCCTTCCTTCACCACTTCTCTGTTCACATGAACTTTTTTCTTACCAGCAAGCTTGACCCTACCTGTCTTTCTAACTATCGACCTGTCTCTCCTGCCTTTTGCCTCTATACTCCTTGAACGTCTTGTATTCTCTCGCTTGCTCCATTTTCTGAACACCTATTCTCTCCTAGACCCTCTTCAATCTGGCTTCCGCACTGCTCACTCCACGGAAACAGCCCTCACAAAAATAACTGACGACCTCCATGCTGCCAAAGACAGAGGTCAGTACACTCTGCTCATATTACTCGACCTTCCTGCAGCCTTTGACACCATGGACCACCCTCTTCTCCTTCACATTCACCATACTCTTGGTATTCGGAACAAACTCTATCCTGGATCTCATCCTACCTCTCCCATCGTACTTTCAGTGTGTCTTCTGCTAACACCTCCTCCTCTATTGATCTCTCTGTGGGGGTACCCCAGGGCTCTGTCCTGGGACTTCTTCTCTTTTCTCCGTACACACTCTCTCTAGGTGACCTAATAACATCTTTTGGGTTTAAATATCACCTCTATGCTGACGACACACAAATGTACTTTTCAACACCCGACCTTACACCTGCTGTACAGACCAAAATTTCTGAATGTCTCTCTGCTATATCATCCTGGATGGCCCTCCCCCGCCTTAAACTCAACATGGAAAAAACAGAGCTCCTCATACTTCCTCCCAAACCTGGCCCTACTACCTATTTCCACTTTACTGTTGGAACAACGATCATTCACCCAGTAGCCCAAGCACGCTGCCTAGGGTCACACTCGACTCCTCTCTCACATTCACCCCTCACATTCAAAACATATCTAAAACCTGTCGCTTTTTCCTTCGCAATATAACAAAGATACGCCCTTTCCTCTGTTGCTCGACTGCTAAAACTCTGACTCAGGCCCTCATTCTCTCCTGTCTTGATTACTGTAACCTCCTGCTGTCTGGCCTTCCTGCCTCTCACCTGTCTTCCCTACAATCTATAGAGAAAACAGAAATGGTGATAATAGCGCTAAGAACTAAACAATACTTATTGGTGTGAAATAATAATACTTAAATACCTTAAAATGATAAGGCAAGGCTGCCAGGAGATACCGACCCAAAAACAAAGTCAGTCATGAACACCAAAAACAAAATACAAACCGGCGCCTAAAATTTTCCAAAGATAGTCTATTTGGGGATCCAATTGGACCGGGGCACACAGATCCACTTTTAGTCTTGTGCTTCCAAAGTTGTGACCAAGACCAGATGAAATGTGATATGTGGAGTCAAGCAAAAAGATAAATCATAGTGCAATCTGATAACAAGAGGGACATACAGTACAAACACTAAACAAACAACAGCTAAAACATAGTGCGACCTGCTACTATGGGGACATACAATACAAACACTGGACAGACAGCAAAGACAAATACAGGCAAGGCTGACTAAATGAAAGAGCTACTTTTAATGAACAAATGATAATATAATAAAATTGGGAACACAACAGCAGGCAGCTGGTCCGGTAGCACTAAAACCAAAATCCTACTCGCGACAAGTCAGGTAAATGTGCGGTGGAGTATGGACGTGAGGTTGTAGCAACTTGTCCACCTGTGGCGTCGGGCTGGTTTGAAGGCAGCTTCGGCACTATTACACCTCCCAGTTCGATCGTCCGTCGCTGGGAGTGTGCTTGGGGGCAGGTCCTTCTCTCACTGCTACAACCGGACGTGCGTGGCATGCAGCCTGTAGGTGTTGGTGACGGAGGCTCAGAGAGTAAAATCCAACGCGTTTTGTGCGCATGCGCACTTCATCAGGGACATCACCTGTCTTGATTACTGTAACCTCCTGCTGTCCGGCCTTCCTGCTTCTCACCTGTCTCCCCTACAATCTATCCTAAACCCTGCTGCCAGAATCACTCTACTCTTTCCTAGATCTGTCTCAACATCTCCCCTCATGAAATCCCTCTCCTGGCTTCCGATCAAATCCCACATCTAACACTCCATTCTGCTCCTCACTTTTAAAGCTTTACACTCTTCTGCCCCTCCTTACATCTCAGCCCTAATTTCTCGTTATGCACCACCCAGACTCTTGCGTTCTTCTCAAGGATGTCTTCTTTCTACCCCCTTTGTATCTAATGCCCTCTCCCGCCTTAAACCTTTTTCACTGACTGCCCCACACCTCTGGAATGCCCTTCCCTCAGTACCCGACTAGCACCCTCTCTATCCACCTTTAAGACCCACCTTAATACACACTTAAAGAAGCATAGGAATAGCACTGTGGATATTCTGAACACATGATACATTAAGCTTGGCCCCCTGCAGACGCACTTACCAGAACTCCCTCCTACTGTCTCTGTACGTTCTCCCTACCTACCAATTAGACTGTAAGCTCCTCGGGGCAGTGACTCCTCTTCCTTAATGTTACTTTTATGTCTAAAGCACTTATTCCCATGATCTGTTATTTATATTATCTGTTATTTATTTGATTACCACGTGTATTACTGCTGTGAAGCGCTATGTACATTAATGACGCTATATAAATAAAGACATACAATACAATAAGGTCTTAAGACATTTCATTAAAGCCAACACAAACTCCATCTTAGCTTTAGAACATTTAGATACTTCTGGGCCTCCAATCGGGAGGCGAATACCTTCAAAGTCTTTAAGCGCTTTATTACTTGAAAGGGGTGAAAAAGAACAGAAAAAGAGAGAGGGGGGAGAGGAAAGGGTAAGAAGGGAGGGGGGTGGAAGGGAAGGAAGATAAGGGAAGGCGTTCGTCCCCTTTATCTCCCCAGCATCGGCTCCGGTATAAGGTTATACTTTTGGTTGAGATATATTCCTGGGCACTATTTTTCTAGTTCTCAGGCCATGCGTCCCAGACCTTATAATGCTGGTCTGTTTTCTGGGTTAGGAGGGCTGAGAGGAGTTCCATCATTCTAACCTCCTTAACTCTGCGGATAACCGTTTGCTTTGATGGGGCTTTCAGTTATTTCCATGCAGCTGCTATTGAGCAGCGTGCTGCGGTGAGAATGAATGCCACCAATTTCCTTTGAGGGGTTATGAGTCCTTCTATGGGTTTGGCTAGTAGAAAGGACAACGGGTCCATCTCTATGCCCTCCTCAATAACATCTTGGATCATATTTCTAATCATGTTCCAGAAAATCTGGATCTGGGGACAAAACCACCAGATATGTACCAGATCTCCTTTCTGGCCACATCCTCTCCAGCAGAGATCGGGTAGGCTGGGGGAGATCTGGCTCAGCCTACTGGGGGTTAGGTAGCATTGAAATAGTATTTTATATATATTTTCTTTTATAGTAGTACAAATTGACGTTTTGGCTGCCAATTCCCAGATATCCGCCCAGTCATCTTTATCTATTTCCGTATTGAGGTCCCCATTTTTTTATATATTAATGGCTCCAGGTGCACCTTCCTCTCGCCCTGCGTTTTAGGAAGTGCCGTAGTTACAATCTGAAGACTTTGTATTTGCAAAAGAGCTTTTATTTATTTTTTGCATAAAAATATCTATTGGCAGTGATATTCCCGAGTAGATCTCCAATATCAGACCCTTCTTATATATACCGCTTGTACATAACTGTTCAAATTTTGTTGGTTCTGTAAATTTTGTTTTTTTGATGTAGCTAATATTAAATGTCTGATCTGGAGAAAGCTAAATAGCGGAATTTCTGTTGAAGATCTTGGAATGAAATTGAGCCTTTGTCTATTAAGTCTGCCACCTTTTGGACATTGGCTTCTTTAAAATGTTTAAAATAATTTGGGGCGCAACCCGGAGGGAAATCCGGGTTACCAAAAATAGGAGTCTACATGGATGGAGAGGTTGTCAATTGGTGTTTTTCTTTATTCTTGGTCCATATCTTCCATGTACACCTCATTGCTCCCAGGCATGTCTTGCGCAGAACCATAACCTCCCCCCCCTCGGTACCATAGTATCTCTGCGAGAGTGAGGGAAGAGACATAGGAGGACTCAATCTCCAACCAGCAACATGACACTGGATTGTTACACCAAACCACCGCTTGTTTTAAGTGGGCTGAGTAATAGTATTTAATAATATCTGGTACTCCCAGGCCTCCACACGCCTTAGACGCTAACATTACTGACCTTGCCACTCTTGGTCTTTTGTTTCTCCATATAAATTGGAAAATTTTATTTTGCAAATTTTTGAGTTCCGTCAAGGGTACATTGACTGGCAAAGATTGGAAGAAGTACAGGAGCCTAGGGAGAATATAAATTTTAACCGATGCTGCTCTCCCCAGCCTCGATATTTGGTACCTGTTCCAACACTCTACAGTAGGTCGCCTTTAATTTTGGCAAAGAGGGAGGGAAAATTACATTTATATTGAGATTCGTAGGAATTAGATATTTTTACTCCCAGATATTTGATTTCTGAGTAGCTCCATTTAAAACTAAAGTTAATTTGTAATAATTTTACTTCAGGGGGCCAAAGGAATAGGTTCAGGGCCTCTGATTTATCATTACGGATTTTGTAACCTGAAACTTTACCAAATGTTTCTAATTGGAATTGTAAATTCAGGAGGGATGTCAGAGGAGAGGACAGAGACAGAATCACATCGTCGCCGAATAGAGACATTTTGTACTCAGTGTCTCCAATTTTGATGCCTTTTATATTTATATCGTTCCTGATTATCGCCGCGAGGGGTTCGATCACCAGAGCAAAAAGGAGTGGGAACAAGGGGTGTCACGGTAACTTATGACAAGTTATAATATACACCAAAAATAACACATATTAAAATAATCGGTTCTGCTGGGCCCAGTGGGCTGATACTTGCCAATCCCTCATGACGGAGGAGACATCCAAAGAAAGGAGAGATGGAGCACAGCTGGTAGTAAATAAACTGTTATGGAGAGTGGGACCCAGGTAAAAAATGTTTAATGGATCAGTGCAAAATACAAAAACTGAGCCCTCAGGCCCCCACCAACGCGTTTTAAGCTAGTAGCTCTTTCTCAAGGTGCATAGTGATGCCTACAATAAACTTACCTAATATACTCTAATTTCCCGCCATTTGCCGCCATCCATGCGTCGCAAAAACACGTCATGAATGACGCGCCATGCGTGGCCTGGACTGGTGACGTCAGCGCGCAATTCGAGTACAAACAAAAATTTTATTGATCATTTTGTTAAAATACTGTAGTGAATCCTGAACAACTTTATTACTATACGACGACGTGACAACCTGAAAACTTTATTCAAATTTGTTTAAAAAGGGATTCAAAACGAGCAACAGTATGTTAATGCTAATAATAGAAAAAATATAGTAAAAACTAACCATTTACAGGAATAGTAATGATTAAAAGAAATAGTAAAAAAAGCATCTTGTGTGAAAACTATTGAAACACCGCTCTTCAAATGTAAACCTACATAATCGATCAGGTGCAAACATAATATATGCACACATGTTTTAAATTATGTATTTCATATATATGTATACGATTATAGAGTGTAAGTAACAGTAATTCACATAGTGTAGATGTAAAGATGCACTTGAAGTTAAGGATGATGTACATGTGTATGCACGGAATAGCAATATAAGTACTTAAAATTATTTTAGTTTATTTTCTTCAAATCTACGAAATCCTTCCCTTTGTCTATAAATTTAATCAAATTAATTTTGTGTAAAACACTGTCACACAATATCCATAGACATGTCATAAATAAAGGTAAACAACAATAAGGACTTATGACAAGGATGAAATAAATCTATCCTATGGATAAAAAGAAGGGTTAAATCCTACATGCCAGATTGTGAAATTAGATTTGTACATCAAGAAAAGTAATTGCACACGACAAGGACCATTGTTATCAAAAAATATATATATATCTACACATATAAGTAGTGAAATATATCTTAATTTCCATTTTCATGTAATCAATCAGTTTATTGTATTTGTATAATTAAATTAATTTTTATTTGATTAATTAATTATGAAGGAAATTACGAAAGAAATGGGCCCAAATCCCACTCTGAATTCAGACCATAAGGTATTCTTGTATTTAGGGTGAATATCCAGTAAAGTTCCCTTTTGTCTAGTGTCTCTAATCTGTTACTGTACCTCCCCTTATCGGTTTAGGTACATGTTCAATTCCTCTGTATTTAAGTTTTTTTGGTCTCCCTGTTTGCATGTTGAAAAATGCTGAGATAACGGATGAGTTAAATCCCCAAGTCTAATTAATCTTATGTGCTCCCTCAACCTTACTTTTAGGGCACGGGAGGTGCGTCCAACATATTGTTTGCCACATCCACAGTCCAAAAGATAGACTATGAATGTGGCATTACAGTTAATAAATGATGTAATGGGGAATTTTTGTCCTGTATTAAAAGATACAAAATAAGAAGAAGGTTCCATATAACCACATGAGATACAGTTTAAACACTTAAAGCATCCCTTTGGGTGACTTTCCCCTTGTGTGTTACATGTGGAGGTAAACAGACTTCTAGACACATAGTTCGCTATAGTCTTTGCCTTTTTAAAGACAAAGCGTGGACCCTCAGAGTGTACTTTTTTAAGGAAAGGATCGGCCGACAAGATATTCCAGTGTTTTTTTACTATGCTCTTTATCGCCTTAACTTGTGTATTATGTTGAGTGACAAAAACAGGACCATTTTCATCCCATAAATTAGTATTTTTGTTGGTTTTTCTTTGTTTGTCCAAAAGATCATCCCTTTTCATTACTGCCACCTCCTCGAATGACCTCTGGAGAACATCTTTGGAATAACCGCTTTCTTTGAATCTGTTTAGAAGTTCATGTGATTGTATTAAAAAATCTTCATAATTAGAACATATCCGTCGCAATCGTATTAATTGTACTTTTGGGATAGAATTAAGGAGAGACCTAGGATGGCAGCTGTCAGCTCTCAAATAAGTGTTGCGTGAGTTGTTCTTTCTGTACACATCACAACAGATCATCATATCCATATTAATAAATAATAATAAATCCAAATATTGAATATGATGAAAATCATATGTGTACGTGAATTTTAAATTAAAATTATTTGTGTTAAGGTAGTTTATAAATAACAAAAGTGAATCAACCCCTCCATCCCAAATAAAAATTAAATCATCTATGAACCGCCTATAAAAAGTGATAAATTGTCGATAGGGATTGTCAGCTCCAAACACGTGGACCAACTCCCACCAACCTAAAAATAGGTTGGCATAAGAGGGAGCAAAGCTGGTACCCATAGCGGTTCCACGTGTCTGGAGATAAAAAGACCCATCAAACAAAAAATAATTGAGTTAATAAAAAGTGTATACAATCTAAAATAAAAGTGCTTTGAGTGAGTGACAATGTGGAGTGTTCTTAGTAATGTCTGACAGCTGCCATCCCATGGTCATGTTCAATGATAGTGTATAGGGAGGTCACATCCAGTGTGACCCAGACGTAACATCCCTTCCATACAATATTTGTTAATTGCTCCAGAAGGTCATTACTGTCTCTGATGTATGAGGGTAAAGAGTGTACAAACGTCTGCAAATAATGATCTACACATCTAGAGACCCCATCTCCCAAAGATCCAATACTAGAATCTATTGGCCTCCCAGGCGGGGAGACCAAAGTTTTATGGATCTTTGGGAGATGGTGGAAGACAGGAATGATGGGTTGTGCCTTGAACAAAAATTCACATTCTTTATGATCAATGACTCCTAAGTGAGAGCCCTCATCTAAGAGGGTTTTTAGTTGTTTTAAAAACACTGGAGTTGGGTCCCCACGTAGAACAGAGTGGGAAGATTGGTCCGATAATTGGCGAATGGCCTCATCCCTGTATTGTGTCCTACTCTGCACTACTATGGCTCCCCCCTTGTCTGCCGTCTTGATAATCAAATTATTATTCCATTTTAATTTGTGTAAAGCATCTTTCTCTGACTCGTTGAGATTGTTGATTCTGCTCTGCAGGGGGGACAAGTCAAAGGTATACCCCCTGGAGAGCAGTGTCAAATCCCTCTCAACGAGTTTTTCAAAGGTCATAAGATAATGCCCTTTGATATGGGCTGGGAAAAATACTGATTTCTTTCTCAAACCTGATTGCTCTCTACCAAACACATTAGTTAAATCAACAATATCTGATCTTTCATTGTCTTCTAAAATGGAGTTCATATCATGAATACAGCATTGTTCTTTGAAGGTTGGGGCACAAGGAGGTGGAACAGAGTCGTGAGTTGCACCGATAGATCCCGCCAGACCTAAAGGAATGACTTCCTGTTGGTCGGCGGAGTCACCCGGATTAACCACCCTCATGTCCCCATCCCTGCTATCCCTTCCCTCAAAGTATCGTTTGAGAGTTAGTTTCCGGACATATTTGTTCAGGTCAATCACAACGTCAAACAACTTAAATCTGGACATAGGTGCGAATTTCAGTCCCTTGTTTAGCACTGAAAGTTCGGCCTGTGAAAGAGGAATGTTAGTTAAATTAATAACACCCGTATTCTCAATTAAGAGTTCTTCTTCCTTTTTGTGGGATTTTTCTTGTTTCCTTTTCTTTCCTCTTCTGGTTCTCTTACACGTTCCCCGTTTTTTGAGGACCCAAAATATGTTCTTGTTTGGTATTCTCTATTTCTTTTCTCACTGTCCTGATCAAAATGTCCCGAACCTGTCGCACTCTCTCTGGTATCTTTGTGGGATCTTAGGTTATAATGATCTGTATGGGCAACATGTGATGTCATTTCTGCAACCGAAAGATCTGATTCCCCACTTGTTGTGTGTGAAAATGAAATCTTTTTCTTAAGAATTGACATTTTTGTTGTTGTGTATCCATATTCTTTTTAGGGGTGGAAGAGTTAAATTTCCTAGCAGGTGCAGTTCTTTGCCATACATAAACTTGATTACGCAGGTAATCCTGCTTATCTCTTTCGAATTTTATTTGCTTTTTTGTCATGATTTCTTTCTCCATAGCTTCAATATTTGTTGCCAATGCCTCATCAAGCTCATTAAAGCCCTCCATGTCTATAAATTGACGTAAATCCTTCTGTAGTGTAAAAATGTCCTTGTCTAGCAACAACTTTTCTTTTGTTTTGAGTTGTATAATTAAGTCCATAAGTGTGAATGAGCAACTGCTCAGAGCATCTTTCCAAACTTTTTCAAATTCAACAGTTGTAAACCCAAATGTTGGAGACTTTTTTATTCGTAACCCTCTAGGTATTCTTTTGGTTTTTACATAATTTTGTAGTGTGATGATATCCCACCATGTACGAATCTTTAATGATAATAATTTCTCCAATTTTGAGAATTGTATTTTCAAATCAGATTGGTCCTCACAATTAAGCTCCAAGGTGTTATCAAACACTTGTTTTGCCCTTTTAACTCTTTTTGAATTGTCAGAGCAACAAAAGGCAAATTGAGAAAAAATCTCATTTTCGAAATCACCATCATCCTCAACTTTAATGTTGTTTAGATCCATATCATAAAAATGAATAAACAATGACTATAGACACTCTGTAAAAATATATACGCGTCTAAAAAACTGGGTTATCCCCCACTCTCTCTGCAGTTAATGAATGAATGTGTCAGTCCATGTGAGCCACCTCACAGACAATACTTGCAAAAAATCACAAAAACTGTATGGTGCTCTAACATGAGCCACTGGCCGCATAGCCTATAGACATTAAAGCATTATATAGTGTCCCTTGGAGGTCCCATGTATTTCCAGACCAAAAACTCCAACACTGAAATAAAACCACGTCCAATAGATACCGAATAGCTGGAAAAAGTCCCACTAGAATAATGTGTGACTTTCACTGGCTAGTGACCAGACATAAACATTGGTTGGGTAAGTATAAGGTGATTCAGATATGTAGGTTGGAATAACTCACATTTGTGGGGTCTTCAATGGAACTTCCTCCGTGGGTGCGTGCTGCCGTTACTCCACAGTGACCGGACATCCAAAGAAAGGAGAGGACGGAGGGGACTCTCCATAGTGGCCAACTTTCAGCTCTCTGCGACCCCCAGAACTGGAGATACACAAATGCACTTTAAAACACTTTTTTAATACCGGATTCTTCGCTTTAAAAATGAATCTCGGTTTTTCCCTCTTTTCCCATTGACATCAACGGGCTCCGCCGCCATAGGCTTTAATGGAGCAACTCCGCCGTTGAAGTCAATGGGGCCCGCCGCTATAGTCTTTCAATGGGGAAACTCCGCCATTGAAGTCTATAGGGCTTCTCCGCCATAGCCTTTCAATGGGGTAACTCCGCATTGAGGTCTATGGGAAAACACATAATTCTTTACAGTTGCCCATACTCCGTCTGGTTGTTCGGAGAGGGTTGAGAATGGCCATGCATTCATGCCGGAACCGTGGCTGCATGCGACCCAAGTCCCAGCCCTCTGGTCCTCCCAGAACCGGAGATATGGACTTACACATTTGCGTTTTCGGACTTAGCCGTTTTAACGCCACGCGGCTTTTCCCCATTGGAATCAATGGCCGGCGCCGCCATAAACAATGCATGGGCCAGCACCGCCATTGGATTCAATGGGACCTCCACTCCGCCATTGGTGTCAATGGCGCAACCCTCTTTCATGCGTACAACCCCTTACGGGGGTCCCTCATTCCCAGACCCGATGGGGGTCGTATGTGGGGGTTCCTAGGGGCTAGGGGCAAAAATTATTTTATTTCTGGGTGCCCTAAGATTCCCACGCCCCTTATCGTTGAACTTGACCTAAGTGATAAAGCTCTTTTCAAAGACATTGTGTCCGCTTCTGCGGTTTTGCGGTTTGGATGGCTGCCAACCTGTTCCTGGAGATCGACATCGAGGAATCCCCATTGAAGTCAATGGGCCCATTGACTTACAATGGGAAACCGCCGCTCCTCCTCTCGGACGCCACCTGTTGGGCTTCGAGGGAAACAGGTCCAAAACCGCTAGATCCGCCATTGAAATGAATGGAGCTGCAATGGCGACCTATGAGAGGCTGCAAACTGGAGCCTGAAAAGGCGGGAAAATGGGACAAAGGGCTTTAATCACTGAATTAACCTTAACCCTTTCCCTCCCGGATGGATCCCAGTGGGTTTGTGGTGCTGACACTGACATGATGACAATACATTATCCCAGGGGAATTATACATTTGGATGTTGCAGCAAGGTAACACCACAATTCTGGACCACAGTCCAGTTAACCCCTTGCCTCCCTAGTGAGAGCAGGGGGTGGTAAAATGGGGGTGTAACCCCTTTAATACCGGGCCAAACCCCCTCTTCCATGACAAGGGGCAACCTTGTCTCGTACCATTCTTGATTTTTATTGGATCTGAGTCTCGTCCCGGGAGCTTCACAAATGCTGTTGGTGTTTTATATAGGGCTCTAAACCCTTCCAAATGAGCCCTTAAAACCAAATTTAATCATTGTTTGATCTAGAAAGTACCATTTAATCCTGTCAAATGCTTTTTCTGCATCTAGACTTAGCAGGATGGCCTTTTTTCCGAGAGTTGTACGTGGTCGATAATATTTATAATTTTACGAGTATTATCCGAAGCTTGTCTTCCGGATATGAAACCCACCTGGTCTTTGTGAATCAAGCTTGGTAATATTGGGTTTAGCCTATGTGCTAGTGTAACCCTTTTCCTGCTAACATAGAAAAGCTACTAATGCTGGGTATACCTGCTGGTTCAGCGAGATCTGAGCCTCCGCTAAATGGGAGCCTGGGGTAACAATAAGTAATCTGGCAGCGCCTCCACTCACCCAGGATCCCCAATAAGTGAGATGTCCCTGGACAAGAATAACAATACAATCCAGAACTCTGTAACCTTTTACTAGATAGAGCATAGATATACGTAATCAGTCAGATATAGATATAACAGTGAACAATAGAATGTATTGATACCTTACAATAATATAACACACACTCAATATAGATTGTCTTGGCCTAGGTAATCTGTATATCAGTGGCTTCGGCCACGCTCCACCCTGGAGTAGTGTCCCTCACCTACCACCGCGTGTGCCCCACACCGTGTCCAATATACTGGACCAGTCCCTTGGTCACTCAACCCCAGTGTCCCCAAAGAACCCTCCTCCAAGGCAAGATCAGCGCCTGCAGGTACCGGTGTTGGTGCACTTATAATAATACCTTCCGGGCACTCCAGTACCCGTAACTGTACTTTGAAAAGGATCCGCCGATCCAGAATTGTCTCAGTTGGTTCCTCATTGACAGAGGATCTCTCACGAGTCTTTACTTGTGTCCAGTAGCTTGATCCCAAACTACCGATCACCAGGAAGCGCAGGAAGATACTGTGTCCCTGTCTGCGGGGTCATTGTGGTTTCCACCAGGGGGAGGATGCATCCAGGTCCCCCTTTTACCTCCGAGCTGTGGGAGGGGGACGACTACCAGTGCAGGGAGGTTGCAGCGTTGTGCGGGTACAGCAGGAGGTGCGTCCGGTTCACCGGGAGCTGTGAGGTGGGACGCCGATGGTGCGCCGCCATTTTGGATATTCGTGCATGCGCACGAAAGGCTCGGTCATGTGCAATAGCTATTTAGTTGTGGCGGCCATGTTTGTACACCCTGCACATTCGCAGAGCAATTAGAGCGGCGGCCATGACTCCAAACGGCTCCACAAGGGACTGCAAGACCCATGAGGCAGGGAGCTGGAATAAGACACATTTGGCATGCTCAGTGGGACCACGCAAGTCGGAGCCAGGACAGAGAAGGGGAAGGTAGGGTCTGAGTGTCAGAGAACCCCCCCCCCACACCCTCTTAGACCCCAGCTGGGCCCGACATGGTAGCTTGTGGTTGCTGCAGGGAAGACCCTTTTGATAAGGACGCTTCCCTGTTTACTTTCTAGTGTGAGGGACACTGTGAAGATGCCGCACTGTGTCTGCAGCCTGTGGTCTGGGACCAGACCAGCTCTGTAGTAAGGGACCCTGTATGGTGATATTATCCATGCCAGAATTCACCCAACGCAGAGGCGGACGACGACATCATGGGGACACTCACTGGTGGTATCAGGTTGGGGCCTATTATACTGTGTGGTACAGGGTACTGTTATTAGAGTGTATAGTAAAGGTTGATATACATATATATATGCACACACACACACCTGAGTGTGTGTGTATTACTGGTATTGTTCCTTGGAGGGGTTTATCCTGCTGCGCAAAGATCCCTTTCAGGTGGAGGCGCTGCACCGAGATGGACACACTGTCACCCCAGGCTCAAAGTGGCGGAGGCTCAGGTAAGGCAACAGGTAACGGCAGTACCGGTAGCCCCTTTAGTTGTGGGGGGAACCGGGGCTATATGCTTATCACCAGGTCCGCTAATTTAAATCATTAAAGCATACCTCAGGCTTTGTGGATGTAAAGTCTTATTATCAAAAAACATTTGATAAAGACTAAAATGGGTTCGATCACCATGGAAATGTGAAATGTAAAATAAAAAAAATACATACAAAGTATACATATCTTTTATAAACATGTCAGTCAGATCCATTACACATATTAAACATAACACTGAGATCACTATAGTCCTTAGTGGGCAGAATATATCAGATTCAGTGTACTGTAAATACAAGAGACTTGTTATTTCCTGGCTGGAACAAGCAAATGTGAAACTGAAAATACTTTAGTATTCCTGGAAATGGCCTGATATCTTGCTGCCTGTGGATCAGCTCTCAGACAGGGAGGGGGGGGGGGGAGAGAGAGAGAGAGAGAGAGACTGCAGTGTGTGTGTCTGCGTTACAGTATATTTATATATATACTAGCTGATATACCTGGCGTTGCCCGGGATTGCAGGGGCGGGGTGCGTGAAGGGTGGGGTGGGAAGGCAGGGGTGCGTGAAGGGCGGGGTGGGAAGGAGGGGTTCATGAAGGGCGGGGTGGGTGCAGGGGGTAAAGGGCGGGGAGGGGGTGGGGAGGGGGGGCGAAGGGCAGGGAGGGGGGCAAAGGGCAGGGGTAGGGGGGTGAAGGGCAGGGGGTGGGGGGTGAAGGGCGGGCGGTGGGGGGCGAAGGACGGGGGGTGGGGGGCTTAGGATGGGGGGTGGGGGGCGAAGGGGTAGGTGAAGGGCAGGCATGGGGGGGGTGAAGGGCAGGGGTAGGGGGGTGAAGGGCAGGGATATGGGGGGTGAAGGGCAGGGGTAGGGGGGGCAGGAGTATGTGAAGGG